>NC_133410.1:105912826-106216304 GCF_049350105.2 Macaca mulatta | reverse complement strand
CAAACAGCAGGAATCTGGAGCTGGTGGTGGGTAAAAGCCCCAGGCTCCAATCCTTCAGGAGAAAGTTTTGTGTACGTACAGCAGGACTTATCAAAGAGTCTTAAGTGGAATTCAGTCCCAGTTGCCCACATTGATGACAAGCTCAAAAATTCCCTCTTTACTGTCTTTATCTTTCCTTATCTCATTCTCCTCATTCTCTCACTGTAGCTCCCTGAGATCACCTCGCAAATAAAATACCTGTACCCAAGTCCTTAGCTCAGGTTCTGCTTTCAAGTTAACTTAAGCCAGGACAGCTTTTTCAGTATAATTATTTTTTAAGTTGGAAGTAACCTTTCTTGACTATATGTGATTATTGCTAAATTTAGAGTTTGTAGTTCTCAGCTCTAAGATGAATATTTTGAAATACACAGTGGAAATGGGAACATTGATTTGAATTCTTGCTCAAGTTCTAATTATGTGATCTTAAGAATATCATTTTCTTTCTGTGATCCACAAGTTCACTCTTTGTGGAGTGTGATGATAATAACTATCATAGAACTCTGTTAAAGTGAAATTAGCTAATTTGTGGGAAATCTTTTTAAGTACAAAGAAAGGACTGTATAAATGCAAGCCCATTTTAAATACTACCTGCTATAGTTTGAACGTTTTCCTCCTCCAAAACACATGTTGAAATTTAACCTCCAATGCAATTGTGTTAGGAAGTGGAGTGTAATCAGAAATGTCTAGGTCCTGAAGGGTCCACCCTCATGAATGAATCGATGCCTCTATAAAAATAACTTCCAGGAATGGGTTCTTTCTTCTGCTCTTCTGCCTTGTGAAGGTGAGCGTTCCTTCCCTCTGGAGGCTGCAGCACTCAAGGCACCATCTTGAAAGCAGACAGTAGCCCTCACCAGATAACAGACACATGTGCCTTGGTTTTGGCTTCCAAGCCTCAAGAACTCTGAGAAATAAATTTCTGTCCTTCACGAATTACAGTATGCGATACTCTGTTATAGCAGAATAAAATGAAATAAGATGCTACCTGACACAAAAATTTTTCTAAAATATTGCTCTTTAAAATTTAGTAGTTATTGATATTTACCTTTTGATTTTACAGATGTACATGTTTATCTTGTAAACTTTTATAATTTTATTCACAATAGATAGGTATCAATCATGTGCACAACCCATTGTGTGAATTGCTGGAGTAGCATATTGTAGGTATGTATTAGCTCAATAATCAAAAAGTTTAGAAATGACTTCAAACCTAGAAGAATACAGAATTCATTCAGTTAATCTCTTTTTCACTCTCTCTCTCTCCTCTTCCCTCTCTCTCTTTTCTTCTCCCAGATATTTCATCTATTGTTATTGAATTCATTCTTAGGTTTTCATGGAAGAAGGGCCCTCTCTAGCTACTGTGTTTTATTATCCCAACTTGGCAAATGAGGACAGGCTATATTTTGCTTAACAGTTTCAGAAAAATTCCAGGTATCACTCTAATTGAATATGTTGTGATAATTGGAGATGTTGTACATCCTTGATCCAAGTATTGTAGAAGATAGAGTCCTCTGGTCTGCCAAGCCTGACAGTTATCTCTCCTCCCTTATTCCTTCTCAGTAAAACAGAAAAATATATCTACACATTTATTTACTACAGCTCTTTCTTCTAAACAATGGGACCAGGTACCTTCATCGGGCATTTTTTTTTTTTTTCCCCTGGCAGAAGTGATGAGCCCAAGTATTCACATTTGGGAGTGCACCATCCCAGTGGTAATTTTCTTTGTATAATGAAGGTATGAAGAATTTATGAGGGATAGTTTCAAAGAGTAAGCAGTAGTTATCAAAGCTGTGCACAGATTGGAGACAAATTTTGAAGAATTCTAAGGAGGATATCAAATTATTGTTTGTAGTATGCCTTTCTCCATGGAATCATCAGGTAATTCTACATTGGAGTACCTCTTGGTACATCTTAAGAGCGACCACATTGCAACCTAGAATGGTACAGGGACATAGAGACTGAAGGATTTATAGATAGTATGTATACAGAGAGACTATACATAAATTCATTCTGATAACTGGTATCTGGTAAGCTAAATTTTTGGTATTAATAGCACCATCTTACCTTTAAAAACTAGTTCATCATTCATTGTTCGGACACTCTGCTCTGCTTGGAAGTATTCTAGATTCATAGTGAAGACATTGGTGATGAGATGTTCCAATTTACCCCATTGCTAGGCTTTCTTTCCCAGTCATGAGTAATGAGAAGCAGAATATACTCCAAGCATAAATTTATTTATTCATTCTCATATCCTAATAATATATAGTGGAATAAAAAATGATTTTTGTTATTTTGGTATATTCTCTTCCTAGGCATGCAGTAAGTTGAGTTTTGTGTGCCCATGAATTTGATATTTCCTTGCTACTCATGTGTGTAATAGAGATTGAGTTTTGGCCAATGGAATGTTGATAGCAATAATGTGTGCTATTACCTATTATGGATTTTTTTAAAAATCTGCATAACTCTCCAGGTCTCACTTTTTCTACTGTGGTAATCCTGGAGAACAAGTATTACAGATGATGTAACTGCAGGATGAAAGAGGGCTGCTGGACCCATTTTGGTGACTGCACTTATTTGTTATGACTCTGAATATCTAGGATTTTTCTGTTGCAACAGTTAGGGCTGCTTACTCTAAAAAAATGCATTATGCCATTAACCTAATCGCTGTATACTTACAGCTAAAAATAAATAAAATTCAGCTTGATGGTAGACTTCAGGATTTTGTCATTGCTTTTTGTTATCAATTTGCCTTTAAATATCTTAATGGGGTCAAAACTAATCTATCTTTATCATGAAAGTTGCTTGATTCTTCCAAAATTTCTGTTTCTATACATGCTCCTCTAGCTCTATTTATTTATGTATATCTCCAGGCCTTAAAAAAATATTGGGTCCATTTTTAATTTATCATAAAATACTTTGCTACATCACAAATTTATCATTTTTTTTCTAAATTAATTTCTTTCTCAAAATGACACCAAGTGCCCTGGTTACTATATTCAACTTTTGCATGCCTAATAGGTCCTCATTCATTCCATTAATGTGG
This sequence comes from Macaca mulatta, assembly GCF_049350105.2. NCBI lineage: Eukaryota > Metazoa > Chordata > Mammalia > Primates > Cercopithecidae > Macaca > Macaca mulatta. The sequence continues at coordinate 106,213,225 of NC_133410.1, read as the reverse complement.
AGATCAGTTAAGGAACTGATCTTACACTCCTTTCAATTCAACAATGTTGCTGTAATTTTAATTCAAATGTAAGTTAAATTCAGTCCAAGCAAATATCAATAACTTAATTTTAGAATATATTTTTATTAGTATTATTTTAAAATACATTTCTTCATTGAATAGAAACCATACTACTTCTTACTCTGGTCTAAGAGTTGGCAGTGCTGTTATTTCAGTTGCTTTAGCCCGTAAGAATGAATATTGGCACCTCTTGAATTTATAATTTAATATTTCTCTCTTATATCCTCAGCTTTGTATTGTACTTATGACTCTGCTTTGTTCTTACATTATACATCTCTCTTTCTCAATTATTCAGCATTCTGTGTAATGCTTTTAAATCTTCTTAACTCATCTAGATTTTCTTCCCTCTGTATCTACTTTTTTAAGAAAATATTTTATTACCATAATTTATTTTTTCATCCTCTATATAACTCCATGAAAGGATGTTGTATCTAAGTGATATTTTATTTCTCAGTTATTTCAGTGACATCTAATTATTTTGCCTTATGTTCTTTCTATAAGAATCTTTATGGGTTCCATGTAGATTTAATATTGTCTCTTACGTCAATTTTCCTAAAGGAGGCATTTCATTGTATATTATCTTGTTTCAAACTCCAACTGTTCCAAGTGTATAAGTGTTGCTTCTCAGCTTCCATTGTAATAATCTCTGGTGCAGATATGTTTAAAAGTACTTTTCTGTTCTTCATAGTTCCTAGCAGAATGTGTAGTTTCTAGTAAGTTCTTCACCATCTACTAAATCAAATGGAATTAGATTAAATTCACATGTATATGTGACTATAATAATTATCGAAAATGATATAGACGTCAAAATCTTTCATATACTCTAATAGTCTTTAAAAATAAAAAAGAAAAAAATATAATGCACAGTTCATTCTAGCGAAAAGGGCACTTGAATTGGAAGATTCTTAGCCAGTAGCATTTCCAGTGTCGCAAAATGTTATGGCTCCCTGAAGAGCATTGGTGTAGTAAGTAAGCTCTTAGCTTCTGAAGTCGAACCCTCTGGATTCAAAGCCTTGCTCCAAACTTACTGATGTGAGTGTTATGCAAGGTAAATAAACTCCTGTGACTCAGATTTTTATTTTTCGGTTATTTTCTTTTTCATCTTTAAAATAGCCATAATTAATTCACAGGTTCTTATGAGCATCAAGTGTCAGTACCTGTGGTTAGTAGTCAGCAGCATATCAGTGTTAACTATAATTTTAAATCTGTTTTGGTTATATATCTTGCAACTCGTCACTCATGAGCATAAGTACAAAATTAAATTTGCTGAGGATCTCATATTCCCTGAGTAAGTACCTGAGTTGTTTCCTGTCAGGCTACTGTCTACAGAAACCTCATGCAGTGACCTCTGAGAGGTTCAGGTTGAATTTGGTTTAACAAAACCTGAAAGAATTTTCTGAAATTTGGGCTTTAGAACACCACTAAGAGAACTGTTTGGGAGTAAAGTAAGTAGACAGAAACTTTGGTTAAATCACGTACAATCTTATGCAACGGGTAACTAAACACACAATTAAACAGACCATCAAGTATGGTGTTATTTAAAAACAAAGTTTCCTATCTAAGGATATCATAGTCCTTTCCTGCTGCTATAACCAAATACCACAGACTGGGCAATTTACAACAAACAAAAGTTTATTTCTCATTTTTTCTGGCAGCTAGAGAGCCGAAGATCAAGGCACTGGCAAATCTGGTGTCTGGTAAGTGCTTGCTCTCTTCTTCTAATATGGTGCTTTGTTGCTGTGTCTTGTGGAGGTGACAGACGTTATGTATTCACTTAGAAAAAGGCAGGAACTTACTCCCTCAAGCCATTTTACAGAGGCACAGATCCCATTGGTGGCGCCCTCATGGCCTAATCACTTGCAAAAGCTTCCACTTCATAATAATGTTGTATTGGAGACTAAGCTTTCACATGAATTTTAGAGGGACCCAAACATTCAAACCATAAGATGGGCATCAGTCATCGGTGGTTAGAGTACTTTCAGCTAACTTTAAGAATAACTACTTAAAGGTATTCCCAAGTGGGAATAATTTTATATATATACACATATATAATATGTTATAATTATATTTTATATATTATATATTGTAATTATATATGTATACCTTTCTTGTTGGATTATCTTCTGCTGGTTTGTTGTACTATTCATGTCTTTCTGAGCTCCTGCTGTGATGATCATGCAGGGTGCAACACTAACCCTCTCATACTGGAGTGTTTTTACTAAAGTAGTCAAGTTCCAAATGGCTGTCACTGTTACTCCAGCTGCTTCTCCTGGCAGCATGCTGAAATACTAGTAAACCGGGAGGCTGATGTGAGGCAGTTATCAATATCCATGGTATAAATATTGCTGCCAAGCCCAATTTAAAGCTACCAATAGTTTAACAATCAGCTCATAAAATACCTGAACATTTGAAAATGGGCTTGTGGGCACCAGAAGGAGCTGCCCCAAATGAGTGCTGATATTTCCTTTCTTATATACATTCTTGACTTTCAAAATTTCATAAATGTGAATAAGCATCATGTTTTGTCTATATCAGCCTCAACTTCTGCAATTCTTGAGGGACCAAGAAGGAATGTGTGATTCAAAACAAATTCTGAGAAAAGTGATATGAGAAGTTTATTCTTCTGACGTTTTCCTGTCTCTATCCACTAAAAAAGTCCATACCATAATTATATAGAGCAAGATCAAAGTGACAAAGCGTTCTTGAGGGTTTTGCAACTAAAAATTGGGGCATGGAATATGAGGGATATCTAGTCTTTTTTTTTTTTTCTTTCCCTGTAGGCTACAAAAAGCACATGGAAAAATAATATATGTAGAGAAGTTTAGAATATTTTAATTCAATATGCCTGGCACAGCTTGGCCTTTCCTCTCCAATATGCCTGCAATTCTCCCTTAAGCAATCTGAGGAAAACTTTGAAACAATTAAACTATAATTCAGTGCACTGCGGCTGTCTTACTAGACTTGCTCACCACCCTCTTTTAATGACTCCTTTCATTTTTCAATTCCCCTTACCCACTCATATTTTAGAAATTATTGCATTTGAATATTCTTAAGCTGGTAATAATAACAAAAAAGTCCCTGTTATTTTCTATTTATAACAAATACAAAATTCTAAAAGCACGAATTCTATTACACTTACCTGATTACCCCATTTATGATGTGGAATTTTACATTCCTTTCCACCAGGACAGTAAGGGATGCCAACTGCCTTGTTCATTTAGCAAAACATGCACAAATGACATTTTACATGACATCTAGCAGTTGAAGAGGAGAGAAATTAGTGCTAAAGTCTGCAAGAAAAAATTGATACTATTCTTAGATTTCCCAGTAGCAGACTGATTCCTCATTTTCATGAGCTTCAAATATTATTTAGTGATTTTAGGGTTTGCCAATTCACTTGCTCTTCTTTTATCTGAGTCCCACAATTACTCCATTGACACATTATGCTTACTTGATTCAGAGCAAACAAGCTAAAAATCAGTCTGCTAACATAAGAGCTAAGGGAATAATGCACAGATAAAATCATGCTGTTTCTCTTTCTCTCTCTCTCTCTCTCTCTCTCTCCATATATATACACACACACACACACACACACACACACATACACACATACACACACAAAACGCCTTTCTCTAAATAACACAAGACACACGGAATACCTTCTTAGTCTTTGTGATAATCTGATTAAATTAATAAGGTAGATATTGTTTTGTCAAGGAGGAAGTAGCATCTCAAGAGAGGTGGTAATTTTCTCAACTCTCTTTTAATGCTCTCCAGGCAGATAAATGATCTTTCTAGGACTTTTTTTGTGAGATTGGGTCAGGACTGAGTAAAGAAATTGGACAGCATTGGAATGAGAAAAATTGAGAAACAATACATTGATAATGCTACTGTTTTGAAACATAGATTGAATGACAAAATTCATATGTTAAAATGCAAATAGTTTCAAAGACTCAATTTTGTTGAAAATTATTTGTTGATAATTTCTGTAAATCAAAAAATAAGAACAAAAAGTTATATGACAAAACAAAACAAAACAAAGCAACTTAAAAACCTTTGGTGTGTCATAGAAAGCATCAAGGGAAGTATTTCAGAAATTATAAGTAAATTTTATGCTTACGGTTTCTAACATTGATTAAGGATGACAAACATACAAAGTGACATGAAGATAATTACAAAACAATGTATCAGCAAATACACTGATTACATGAAGAGTAGCAGAATATGCCACCTCAAAATATGCTTCTTTCGCATGCAGACTATTTTGAGCTGAAGGAAACTGAGATGAGAGAGATACAAGAAAAAGTTCCTGGCCTCTCCCTGTTTGCCTAAAGACAAGACATTCATGTTTTAGGTGTTTTCCCCTCCCATTTCTATCAGAAAGGACAAAAATTAATTGCTGGAGACAACTCCAAATCCTTACTAACCGAGAGATGGCACCAGAGGAATCTACATAAGAAACTTTACTAACTAGTGTTTATCTACCATTAGTTGTCCCATATACATTACCTTCTCACAATTTGCAAACCCTAGAAACTCAAAGTCCTTTCCTTTATCTTGTCACTTACCTACAGATTTATTGGTCTTTTGTTATGATGCTATATAAGCCCAAGTTTTAACCACCGCTTTGAGTTACTGATCACTGAATGCTCCTGTGTGTATACATGATGCACTCATTAATAAAATTCTACTTTCCTTTCATTCACCTGTCTTTTGTCAGTCTAATTTGCAAGACCATAGCCAATACACTTAAGAAGGTTAGAGGAAAAGCAATTTTTTTCTTCCCTAAATAATAATACAAATATAATTGTCCAATATTACTTATGAACAACCTTCTGTTTTACGTGGTGCAGATAAACTCAGATCTTTCTAATTACAACAGCTTAACTCAATCCTGCAGGCTCCAGCTAGCATTATCCTATACATCAGCAATATATAATCATTAGATATGTGAAAGTTCTCTTCCATTCTTAGCAATGTGCAGATCAATTTTCAGGAGTCATTTTGACTGAGCAATTTGATTGCATCTTAAGAGATTCAAACTCCTCTGGAAAGATATGCTGATTTACTGGTTTTCAAATGGAAATGAAAATTCTAAGTGCTGGATCAGCAAAACCAAAGCACAGAAAGCTACTGACCTTCAGAACCCTCGAGAGATTCCATGTGAGGGTTGCTGGATCCCAAACTCAAGAAAGAATTGGCTCCATATGCCTTAAACAAGCTCTGATGCTCTAAATTGAAAATCTTGTGACTGTGAATGACATATTCTCATTTTAGTCTATGCAAATAGTTCTCCCTGGAGCAAAATTTCCATTGGATTTTTGTGTTATAGAACTGTACAACATGGTAGCCCTGCTAGGCATCCTTCGCTGGCAATGCCTTTCCATGTTCTTTATCAGTTGCTTAAATTCTACCCCAACCTGAGATTTCTTCTCTTGCCACCATTGTGTCTCTTTCTCTAACATCTCAGAACATATAATTCTAAATGCTATTTCAAGTTGCTAAAAGTTTTTTTACATGTTTTCATCTTCACCACTAAATTATTCCTTATGCAGGGAAATGTTGCCTTATAATTCAGGAATACTTAGCCTTTGGCTCAGTGTTTACTAACGATTTTAAAAACAATCTTGAAATATAGAAGATAAGCAACATTTATTTGTTTGACTGTCCATTAATGAATTAGAAGCAACCCAGGTCCTCAAGAATTTCATGCTATGTTGATGACTCCAAGCGATTCTGTGTTTTTTTTTTTTTTTTTTCTAATAGGTAATGCCCTATCTCTGTTTTTCTTTGAAAACTTTCTGCTTAGTCTCAAAACTCAATTGAAATGTTATCCCTTTTATTGAGACAGTGCATTATCCTCTTTGATTTAAATACTCTCATGTAGCAATCTCTGTTGCATCATACATTTAGAGGAAGTGAAGGGTATGGGCAGAAGTGTATATCAACTTTCATTTTACAAAACTTTTCCTATCAATGTTGGCATTTTGCAACTAGTCCCAAGGTTTTAAAGGGGTAAAGCTTGGTCTCAGATTGAAAGTTTATTGAGACTCAACCAAAATTTCATTATGCAGTATTATGTGTGTATGTAGTACGTGTGTATACCCTACCAAAAAATACACACATATATATGTTTATATAAATAAATATGTTTTCCTTTATAGGATAATATATAAACATATATACATACATATATACCCATACATATATATCCTGCAAAGGAAAACATATAAGTATATATAAAAGCATATATGTTTATACAAATACAAACACGCACACACAGCTTTTAATTTTATGACATCAGCTGCTGCATCATTATGGGGAAGGGCTAGCTGCTGTTCATGAGTGTGTGTCACCCACGTGATGTAGATTTGAATTTCATCCCAACAAGCGGTATCTTGCCACAACTCCTTTACTTCAGTTTTGCTATTAACAGATGTTAATACAAAGTTACCATTTTTGTGCTCTTTTACGTCTTTTGTGTTTTGAATAAAATAATATATTCTATTTTTTAGTAATCATCTTTATTGTATATATTTATTGAATAGCTCCATGATAAACATTAGAGTTTGGAATTCATTGTATCTTTCATGAGGTGATCTAAATATAACCTTTTTCTTTTGTGAGATACTCTAAATATCTTTTGTGAGTCAATATTTTGTGAGATAATATAAATATAACCACAAATAAGTCATCTCACATTGATATCTCCATTTTTCTTAAGGAAAAAAAATCAGACCTTATTGTTTTATTTCCAGGACTGCATTCTTACTACTCTTTACTTTCAAGTAGTTTGTTGAGTCAAAAAACAATTTTAAAATGCTTTCTATATAAAATGTCAAGGAACAGAATCATGTATGGGTCCCACAGAGCTTCCCAGCTCCTTCACGGGCCTAAACTCTGCAGAGTCACAAACGAAGAGAGAAAAGTCTGAACTCAGAGAACTCATTGAATAATTTAGGTATTATTAAACATCTTGAAGTCAAGTGCATATAAATCATAGAGAAAGTTTTCTAAAATTGGCTTTAGGAATAGCTCTGTTGTCCTGAATCTTTCCCCTCTCAGAAGCACCCGAAATACCTTCCTCTTTGTCTCCTGCATGCAGCCCTCCATGGCAACCTGACTCCTTCTCCCTGTTAACTGTCTCTGCCCACTTGCTGTTCATGCATGCCCTGCCCCTCATACTGAACAATCTGTCCTGGATATAGGCCCTAAATATATATTATGTGACCTTCCCCATGAGGCCTGACCACTATTCCAGCAACTTCCATTAAGGTGGCTACAGATTAATAAGGTACAAAGGATACTTTCAAATTTAAAAAGTCATGATTGAGGTGTTGAGGAATTCGTAATAATGAGAAAAATGTCACTGAATAGCATAAGGAAAGTATTCTTTTGATAATTCCAAGGACTGGCTTTTATAAAACTGTCTTTCTAGTTTTTACTTTCTTAAACTTCTACCAACTTTGTACTCTTTTTCAACATCACCACCAATTCCCTGGCATAGTTTTGAGGACAGCATAAAATAGTAATTTTTCCATGCTGAGGACAATACTGTTATGTTACTGTTTGTCATATGGACTGAGGAGCTGAAATTGAAACCAGCCCTATTGTCCCATACAGCTAATGTTCCGGATTATTTTGAATAAATATAGAAATTGACCCTCCCCGTCTCAAAATGTGGGAAAGTTACATTTGCCTTATTTGAGTTCCCTTCTCAGGAAACCAGCTGATATTGTTTGGGTGTTTTTCCCTTTAAATCACATGTTGAATTGTAATCCCCAATGTTAGAGGTAGCAGCTGGTGGGAGGTGACTGGATCATAAGGATGGGTTTCTTCTGAATGGTTTAGTGCCACTCCCTTGGTGCTATCCTTGTGATAGTGAGTTCTCATGAGATCTGGTTGTTTAAACATGTGTGGCACCTCTATCCACTGCCCCACCTCCTGCTCTTGCCATATAATGTGCCTGCTCCCACTTTGCCTTCCATCATGAGTAAACGCTTCCTTCGGCCACCCCAGAAGTCAAGCAGATGCCAGCACCATGCTTCCTGTGCAGCCTGCACAACTCTGAGGCAATAAAACATCTTTTCTTATTAAATTACTCAGTCTCAGGTATTTTTTTTTATAGCAACGCAATAATGGCCTAATTCACCAACCATCAGGCCTCCAAGATAGTATCGTGAAACTGAAGCTTATCAGATCACCACATCTTGTTAAGAACATGCCAAAACCCTCACCCATCATGATTGCCTTAAATGCCCACCTGCTTTCTGTTGAAGGCTTCTTAAGCTTCAAAACTTCTTCCTCACCCCTTTCTAACTTCGTTTTCACACACATGGTGCTTCCCTGCTATTTAAACTCCCAATTTTAGATGGTAGAGGAGACAGATTTGAGACTGATCTTCTATCTCCTTGTCTATAGCATCCAAATAAAACCTTCTTCCCTGACATGAATTTTTGTCTCAGTGATTTCCTTTCTGTGCAATAAGCAATGGGACCTAGAACAAACCCCTAGTGTTTTGGTAGCAAAATCGTTGTTAATGTGATTTAGGGCATTACGTGCTGGGAATCAGAGGTAAGTGGTATGGGTACTATCCACTGATGGAATATATAAGAACTTTGCTGTGTGATTACAAAAAAAGGCAATCAATTCTATTTAGGCAGTAAAATAGAGTTGAGGTTGATTAAGTGTAGACAGCAATTGATAGGTGCCACAAATCCTTATAAATTTATCCATTAGAGTGACCATAAGTGGCCAAAGTTTCCTTGGTTAATTTGTTATTAAAAAAAAAAAAAACACTACAAAAACAATAGTTTTGATTTAAAAAATGATGACAATGTCAGGTAAAATAATTTTTAGTAATTTTTTCTGAATTCATTCACCTGTCCCTTAATTCATTCATCTATTTATTCCTTCAGTCAGTCAGTCATATAGCAAACACATCTTTATGGTGATCCTTCTCTTTGCCAGAAGGTATATACGCATACGTGGCCCAGTCTACTGGGAGTCAGAGACCAAAGGAAAGACAAATACTAAATCAATAAGATAATAATTAATGTATAATTATACATTGTGATGAATACTATAAATGATAAGAACAGGGTTCTATAAAATAAACTGTGGATACCCAAATGAGTTTATAAAAGCAATATTATAGTCATGTGCCTATATAATGACATTTTGGTCAATAATGGACCACATATATGACAGTGGTCCCATAAGTTCAGAATATCCTATTTTTACTGCATTTTTTCTGTTTAAATATTTTTAGATACATAAATACTTACCTTGTATCACAACTGCTTGCAGTATTCAGTACAGTAACATGCTGTTAAGGTTCATAGCCTAAGAGTAATAGGTTGTAACATATGGCTATATCATATAGGTTTGTGTAAGTACACTCTATGATGTTCATGTAATAATAAAATCACAATGCGTTTCTCAACACATATCACCATTGTTAAGTGACATATGACTGTATATAGTTTATAAAAAGCCTTTCCTCTGAAGTCTGCTTGGATTTTGCTTTCCATACTTCTTGGGCCTGATTAATTTGCTATAGCACTCACAGAACTCAAGGAAACACTTCACTTTTATTTATTATAAAGGATATTACAAAGGAATACAGATGAATAGTCAGATGGAAGAGATGTGCAGGGTAAGCATGGGGAAAGGGCCATGAGGCTTCCATTCCTTTTCCAGCAGCACTATCTTGCAGGAATCTCCACATGTTTAGATATCCAGAATCTCCTGGAATTCAGTCCTTTTGGATTTTTACAGAAGTGCCATATGTAGGCATGACTGATTAAATCAATGGCCATTGGTGATCGATTTAACCTTTAGTCTTTCTCCCCTTCCTGGTGTTTGGAGGGTGGGACTGAAAGCCCTAAACCTCTAATATTGCCTTGGTCTTTCTTATAAATGACCCACATCCTGAAATCACCCAGGGGCAGCCAGACACTTGTCATCTCATTAGCATACAAATGACACTTAACACTCCTGAGATTCCAAGGGTTTTAGGAGCTGTGTCAGAAAACCTGGGGGAAGACCAAGTATCTATATCTATATCTATATCTATATCTATATCTATATCTATATCATCTATCTATATATTTCACAGTATCACAGACAGCCTCTATAGCAAATTGATATACATTTTATGTTTATGTTTCCAGACATATTTTATATATTAATCTGTATTTATCCTGGCTTATCCCACATAAAATAAAAAAGGGGTTAAAATTTTTAGTGATACTTTCCTAAAAATACAAAAATGTCACTTTTCATACATGGGCTAGCCAACGATTCACAGGAAGTTTCAACAACAATTTTATTTCTAATTGTTACAAGTTAATATAAAACCCGATATCTGAATACATTTTTTTTTTTGGCATAAGAGTCTTTTCTTATAAACACTGGCAGAGAATAGGTGTTATGATTCCATTCTATATAACTTAAATTAATAATAGTTCTCCAAAAATTAATTGATCAAGTCATATCAAATTTCCATTATGAAAACTTGACTTAAGAGGGAAATGTGTTTACCTGAATGTGTGCAACAAACAAAGGAAAAACTATAAGAACCTCCCATTCAGAAACTAACAATTAGGATGCTTTATGCAGTTACTCATGCAAGCTTTGAAATTCATTGTTAATAGGAATTTAATGTAAGGTGCTGGGCCACTGGAGTCATTTTTTGGAACCCTAACTTTTGCTCTGCTAAGAATCTTTGTATACTGATGGTCTCAAATTAGTTTTTCATATCATCCTCCATTCCCCACACCGGGTATAATTAAGGGGAGCCATTTGTTGCCTAATATGCTTTCTTCTGGAACAATTCTCAATCTGCCAGATCCTCATGGTGAGGGAGATAGAGAAGCATGTTGATTTCTAGGCTGTCTGGAATAGATTATATACTGTAGCTTCATTTTCTAAAAGGTCTCTGAGTTCCCTGAGTGTCCTGAGCAAGAGACTGTGTTTTAAAAGGCCCAAATTACTGCTCCCTGGGAGTAATCCTCTATTACCTAACCAGAGAATTGGTTTGTGCAGTATTTATTTTTAGCATACCCTCAGCTTTTCATTCTCCAAGAGACTGAGAATTTGTGTAAGTGTTTGTTTGTTTTGTTTGTTTTACATTGGGTTTTGAGTTTTATACACCCTAATCTTCTGTATCAGCAATAGTATGTTAGAGCCCCTGTGCAAAGGTAAATACTTTAAATAGGTCTGTGGTCTTATTCATTTGTTTAGTTGAAAATAATTGCAAAACAAATTTAAGTATGGCAAAGGCAATGTGCTTAATCTATTCAGAGAAAAATGACGGGAAGATGTAAACATGTAATAAATGAGATATGGAACAACGGGGGTCATATTTTTGTATCCCTCACATCACCTGCTTAGTGTTTATCACTTAGTAGAATATGAATAAATGCTACAAAACAGTTAAATTGAGCAATGCAGCCCTTAATTCTCCCTTTTCAAATCATATGGGCCATTTTCTTTCACTGGTAACAGAATTCAGTAAAATGTATTGACAACAGGGTTGTCTTTTTTAAAACATCTGTATGAAATAAAAACACAATTATTACAAATGTCAGTTTCCATTACGATATTCTTCTCATTGAAACTAAAGTGAAAAAAACAAAGACAAAAATTGAAATTGAAATTGACCACGGATTTTTTTTTTTTTTTTTTTTTTTTTTTTTTTTTTTTTTTTTTACAGAACTTCACTCTGTCACCAGGTTGGAATGCAGTGGCACTATCTCGTCTCACTGCAACCTCCATCTCCCGAGTTCAAGTGATTCTCCTGCCTCAGCCTCCCAAATAGCTGGGACTACAGGTACCCGCCATCACACCCAGATAATTTTTGTATTTTTAGTAGAGACGGGGTTTCACCATGTTGGCCAGGATGGTCTTGGTCTCTTGACCTCGTGATCTGCCCGCCTCAGCCTCCCAAAGTGCTGCAATTACAATCATGAGCCACCACGCCTTACTGACCATGGGTTATTATTGGTTCCTTCTTTCCTTTCTTCCCCCCTTCCTTTCTTTTTTTCCTTTTTATTCAAAAACTATGTTGTTAATTTCTGTACCTACGAGAGATGCATTTTTATAGTCAAAAGAGTAGCTGAGATTTGTGTTGTAAAGAGCAAATGTCAGCAAATGTCAGCAGTTCTGATCAGAGTGAAATAATTATTCATTAAAAATAAAGTCCCCTTAAATCATGTTAGACTAAAATAAAACAGATCATTACCAGTATTTCCTTTCTCACTTTGAATTGTAGGTGACAACACCCTCAGAATCTCTTCTCACCAAGTTCTTAATATAAAGTTTAACCATACTTATTGTCAAGCAGTGAGAATACAGCTGAGTAGAGAATTATGTCACATCCTGAAGACTTCCCTCTCTGACATATTACCATTTGTGGTGATAATTTCATTAGTTCATTTATTCATTTACTTTTTAAAAAAAATCTTGAATGACCAGAGTGGTGAATAAGACAAATTTCCTCATTCATTTTTTGAAGCTATTAGAGAAAACATAGAAAAAAACAAATAAATACATGATGTCAGTTTGTGTTATATGCTATGCAAAAAAAAAAAAAAAAAATGAAGTGGGTTATGGCTAACAGAGAATAAGATTAGTAGAGTCTTAATATGGCCATGATAATGAAAGCTTTTTCTTTTTCTTTCTTTTTTTTTTTTTTTTTTGAGACATAGTCTTGCTCTGTCATCCAGGCTGGAGTGCAGTGCCCAGATCTTGGCTCACTGCAAGTTCTGCCTCCCGGGTTTATGCCATTCTCCTGCCTCAGCCTCCCGAGTAGCTGGGACTACAGGTGCCTGCCACCTCTCCTGGCTAGTTTTTTTGTATTTTTTAGTAGAGACGGGGTTTCACTGTGTTAGCTAGGATGGTCTCAATCTCCTGATCTCGTGATCCGCCCATCTCGGCCTCCCAAAGTGCTGGGATTACAGGCTTGAGCCACTGTGCCCAGCCAGAAAGCTTTATCTAAATAAGTGACTGTAATGGCTTTGTGACATGTCAACTTAGCTAGGTTATGATCCCCAGATATTTAAGCAAACAGTAATGTATAAGCTCCTGTGAAGAAATTGTGCAGATGTAACTAAAGCCACTAATCAGTTGACTTTATGTAAAGATGAGTACTTTACATACTTTCTGTATGAGCCAGACAGTGAGTCAGAAAGCTTTTAAATCAAGTTGAGGCTTTTCTGAGAGACGGGAACATATCTGCCTGAAGGTAACAACTTCATGCCTATGGAGCTATAGCGCTCATGATCTTCTTTTCCTGACTACCTGCCCTGCACACTTTGAAACTGATAAGGCAGCCTCCACAACTGCATGTCACGGGAAGTCAGGGACACTGAATGGAGGGACTGGCCAAAGCCATGGCAGAAGAACATAATTGTGAAGATTTCATGTACATTTATTAGTTCCCCATATTAGTACTTTTATAATTTCTTATGCCTGCCTTTACTGCAATCTCTGAACATAAATTGTGAAGATTTCATGGACACTTATCACTTCCCCAATCAATACCCTTGTGATTTCCTATGTCTGTCTTTACTTTAATCTCTTAATCCCATCATCTTCGTAAGCTGAGGAGGATGTATGTCGCCTCCGGACCTTGTGATGATTGCGTTAACTGCACAAATTGTTTGTAGAGCATGTGTGTTTGAACAACATGAAATATGAAATCTGGGCACTTTGAGAAAAGAACGGGTAACAGCAATGTTCAGGGAACAAGGGAGATAACTTTAAATTCTGACTGCTAGTGAGCCGGGCAGAACAGAGCCATATTTCTCTTCTTTCAAAAGCAAATGGGAGACATATCGCTGAATTTTTTCTCAGCAAGGAACATCCCTGAGAAAGAGAATGCGTCCCTGAGGGGAGGCCTCTAAAATGGCCGCTTTGGGGACAGCTGTCTTTTAGAGTTGAAGACAAAGGGATGAAATCAGCCCCGGTCTCCTGTAGCACCCCCAGGCTTATCAGGACGAGGAAATCCCCACCTAATAAATTTTGGTCAGACTGATTGTCTGCTCTCAAACCCTGTCTCCTGATAAGATGTTATCAATGACAATGCATGCCCAAAACTTCATTAGCAATTATAATTTCACCCCGTCCTGTGGTCCTGTGATCTCGCCCTGCATCCATTTGCTTTGTGATATTTTATTACCTGGTGAAGCACGTGATCTCTGTGATCCACACCCTGTTCTTACACTCCCTCCCCTTTTGAAAATTGCTAACAAAACCTTGCTGGTTTTACAGCTCAGGGAGCATCATGGAACCTGCTGACATGTGATATCTCCCCCAGACACCAGGCTTTAAAATTTCTCTCTCTTGTACTCTTTCCCTTTATTTCTCAGACCAGCCGACACTTAGGGAAATAGAAAACAACCCACGTTGAATATTGGAGGTGGAGTTCACCCAATAATTGCAAAAGCCATTTTCACTATCTCTCTCTCTCTCACCCCACCCCGCTCTCTCTCTGGAATCCCTAGTTATGGGGTTTGGTGCACTAGAAATAGAGAGCTGAAAGACAGGGGTGGTGGTGAAAGACAGTAATGACTCAAAGTAAGATGATGATCAAGGTTTAGTGATGAGTAACCAAAAGCTCCAGAGTAACTGAAGGTGTGACTGAGGGAAACTGGTAGCAAGATTATCTGGGGAGATAAAATCAATGAACTGAGAGGACAAGCTATTGAAAGTATCATTTATGTGGGTATTAAAATTATCAAGACTGATGACAGAATTCATCTGGAGAGGAGTCTGATGCCAAATCCTCAAAGAGTGCTATAGGGTTTGCACATGACTGTGGCAAGAAGTGTCGGATGCTGCCTTAGATTATTCTGGACAGGGTACCAGAATGGGTAGTTTTTGTTTTGTTTTTTGTTTTTTTTTAAATTATACTTAAGTTCTGGGATACACGTGCAGAACATGCAGGTTTGTTACACAGGTATGCATGTACCATGGTGATTTGCTGCACCCATCAACCCATCAACTACATTAGGTATTTATCCTAATGCTATCCCTCCCCTTGCCCCCTACCCCCTGACAGGCCCTAGTGTGTAATGTTCCCATCCTTGTGCCCATATGTTCCCATTGTTCAACTCCCACTTATGAGAGAGAACATGTGGCAATTGGTTTTCTGTTTCTGTGTTAGTTTGCTGAGAATGATGGTTTCCAGCTT
Organism: Macaca mulatta; assembly: GCF_049350105.2. Taxonomy (NCBI): domain Eukaryota; kingdom Metazoa; phylum Chordata; class Mammalia; order Primates; family Cercopithecidae; genus Macaca; species Macaca mulatta. The sequence continues at coordinate 106,197,966 of NC_133410.1, read as the reverse complement.
CATCCATGTCTCAGCAAAGGACAAGAACTCATTCTTTTTCATAGCTGCATAGTATTCCATGGTGTATATGTGCCACATTTTCTTTATGCAGTCTATCATTGATGGGCATTTGGGTTGGTTCCAAGTCTTTTTTTTTTGTGAATAGTGCTGCAGTAAACATATCTGTGCATGTATCTTTATAGTAGAATGATTTATAATCCTTTGGGTATATACCAAGTAATGGAATTGGTGGATCAAACAGTATTTCTAGTTCTAGATGCCTGAGGAATTTCCATACTGTCTTCCACAATGGTTGAACTAATTTACACTCCAACCAACAGTGTAAAAGCATTCTTATTTCTCCACATCCTCTCCAGCATCTGTTGTTTCCTGACTTTTTAATGACTGCCATTCTGACTGGCATGAGATGGTATCTCTTTGTTGTTTTGATTTGCATTTTTCTAATGACCAATGATGATGAGCTTTTTTCCATATCTTTGTTGGCCGCATAAATATCTTCTTTTGAAAAATGTCTCTTCATATCCTTTACCCACTTTTTGATGGGTTTGTTTGCTTTTTTCTTGTAAATTTAAGTTCCTTGTAGAATCTGGATATTAGCCCTTTGTCAGATGGATAGATTGCAGAAATTTTCTCCCATTCTCTAGGTTACCTGATCGTTCTGACGATAGTTTCTTTTGCTGTGCAGAAGCTCTTTAGTTTAATTAGATCCCATTTGTCAATTTTGGATTTTGTTGCCATTGCTTTTCGTGTTTTAGTCATGAAGTCTTTGCCCATGCCTATGTCCTGAATGATATTGCCTAGATTTTCATCCAGGGTTTTTAGGGTCTTAGGTCTTACATTTAAATATTTAATCCATCCTGAGTTAATTTTTGTATAAGGATTAAGGAAGGGGTCCAGTTACAGTTTTCTACCTATGGCTAGCCAGTTTTCCCAACACCTTTTATTCAATAGGGAATTCTTTCCCCATTGCTTGTTTTTGTCAGATTTATCAAACATCAGATAGTTGTAGAAGTGTGGTGTTATTTCCGAGGCATCTATTCTGGTCCATTGGTCTATATATCTGTTTTGGTACAAGTACCAAGCTGTTTTGGTTACTATAGCCTTGTAGTATAGTTTGAAGTCAAGTAGTATGATGCCTCCAGCTTTGTTCTTTTTGCTTAGGAGTGTCTTGGCTATAACGGCTCTTTTTTGGTTACATATGTAATTTAAAGTAGTTTTTTTCTAATTCTGTGAAGAAAGTCAATGGTAGCTTGATGGGAATAGCATTGAATCTATAAATTACTTTGGGCAGTATGGCCATTTTTATGATATTGATTCTTTTTATCCGTGAGCATGGAATGTTTTCCATTTGTTTGTACCCTTTCTTATTTCCTTGAGCTGTGGTTTGTAGTTGTCCTTGAAGAGGTCCTTCACATACCTTATAAGTTGTATTCCTAGATATTTTATTCTTTTTGTAGCAATTGTGAATGGGAATTCACTCATGATTTGGCTCTCTATTATTGGTGAATAGGAATGCTTGTGATTTCCTCTCTTCCTATTTGAATAACATTTATTTCTTTCTCTTGCCTGATTGCCCTGGCCAGAGCTTCCAATACTATGTTGAATAGGCATGATGAGAGAGGGCATCCTTGTCTTGTGCCAGTTTTCAGAGGGAATGAATGCTTGCAGTTTTTGCCTGATCAATATGATATTGACTGTGGGTTTGTCATAAATAGGTCTTATTATTTTGAGATGCATTTCATCAATAACTAGTTTATCTAGTGTTTTTAGCATAAAGCAGTGTTGAATTTGATTGAAGGTCTTTTCTGTGTCTATTGAGATAATCACGTGGTTTTTCTCCTTGTTTCTGTTTATATGACGGATTACGTTTATTGATTTGCATATGTTGAAGCAGCTTTGCATCCCAGGGATGAAGCTGATTTGATAGTAGTGGAGAAACATTTTAATGTGCTGTTGGATCCCGTTTGCCAGTATTTTATTGAGGATTTTCACATTGATGTTCATCAGGGATATTGGCCTGAAATTTTCTTCTTTTGTTGTGTCTCTTCCAGGTTTTGGTATCAGGATGATGCTGGCCTCTCAAAAAGAGTTAGGGAAGATTCCCTCTTTTTCTACTCCTTGGAATAGTTTTAGAAGGAATGCTACGAGCTCCTCTTTGTACCTCTGGTAGAATTCGACTGTGCATCTGTCTGGTCCTGGACTTTTATTTGTTTGGTACGCTTTTAATTACTGCTGCAATTTCAGAACTTGTTACCAGTCTATTCAGGGATTTGATTTCTTTCTGGTTTAGTTTTGGGAGGGTGTGTGTGTCCAGGAATTTATCCATTTCTTCTAGATTTTCTAGTTTATTTGCGTAGAGGTGTTTATAGTCTTTTCTGAGGGTAGTTTGTATTTCTATGGGATCAGTGGTGATATCCCCTTTATTATTTTTTGTTGTGTCTATTTGATTCTTCTCTCTTTTCTTCTTTATTTGTCTGGCTAGCAGTCTATATATTCTGTTATCCTTTTCAAAAAGCCAGATCCTGGATTCATTGATTTTTTTGAAGGGTTTTTCTTGTCTCTATCTCCTTCAGTTCTACTCTGATCTTAGTTCTTTCTTGTCTTCTGCTTGCTTTTGAATTTGTTTACTCTTAGTTCTCTAGTTCTTTTAATTGTACTCTTAGGGTGTCAATTTTAGATCCTTCCTTATTTCTCCTGTGGGCATTTAGTGCTATAAATTTCCCTCTATACACTGCATTAGCTGTGTCCCAGGGATTCTGGTGCATTGTGTCTTTGTTCTCATTGGTTTCAAATAACTTATTTATTTCTGCCTTAATTTTATTATTTACCCAGTGGTCATTCAGGAGCAGGTTGTTCAGTTTCCATGTAGTTGTGCAGTTCTGAGTAAATTTCTTAATACTGGGTTCTAATTTGATTGCACTGTGGTGTGAGAGACAGTTTGTTATGATTTCCATTATTTTGTATTTGCTGAGGAGTGTTTTATTTCCAATTACGAGGTCAATTTTAGAATAAGTGTGATGTGATGTGTTGCTGAGAAGAATATATATTCTGTTGTCTTAGGGTGGAGAGTTGTGTAGTTGTCAATTAGCTCTGCTTATTCCAGAGCTGAGTTCAAGTCCTGAATATCCTTGTTAATTTTTTTGTCCCATTGATATGTCTAATATTGGCAGGAGGGTGCTAAAGTCTCCCACCATTATTGTGTGGGAATCTAAGTCTCTTTGTAGGTCTCTAAGAATTTGCTTTCTGAATCTGGGTGCTCCTGTATTGAGTGCATATACATTGAGGATAGTTAGCTCCTCTTGTTGCATTGATCCCTTTACCATTATGTAATGTCCTTCTTTATCTTTTTTAATCTTTGTTTATTTAAATTCTGTTTTATCAGGGACTAACATGGGAACCCCTGATTTTTTTCGTCTTTCCATTTGCTTGGTAAATCTTCCTCCATCCCTTTATTTTGAGCCTATGTGTGTCTTTGCATATAAGATGGGTCTCCTGAATATGTCACACCAACGGTTCTTGACTCTTTATCCAATTTGCCAGTCTGTATCTTTCAATTGGGGCATTTAGCCATTTACATTTAAGGTTAATATTGTTATGTGTGAATTTGATCCTGTCATTATGATGCTAGCTGGTTATTTTGCCCATTAGTTGATGCAGTTTCTTCATAGTGTTGATGGTCTTTACATTTTGGTATGTTTTTGCAGTGGTTGGCACTGTTTATTTCCTTTCCATATTTTGTGCTTTTTTAAAGAGCTCTTGTAATGCAGGCCTGGTGGTGACAAAATACCTCAGCATTTGCTTGTCTGTAAAGGACTTTATTTCTCCTTCACTTATGAAGCTTAGTTTGGCTGGATATGAAAATCTGGGTTGAAAATTCCTTTCTTAAAGAATGTTGAGGCCGGGCGCGGTGGCTCAAGCCTGTAATCCCAGCACTTTGGGAGGCCGAGACGGGCGGATCACGAGGTCAGGAGATCGAGACCATCCTGGCTAACACGGTGAAACCCCGTCTCTACTAAAAAATACAAAAAACTAGCCGGGCGAAGTGGCGGGCGCCTGTAGTCCCAGCTACTTCGGAGGCTGAGGCAGGAGAATGGCGTGAACCCGGGAGGCGGAGCTTGCAGTGAGCTGAGATCCGGCCACTGCACTCCAGCCTGGGCGACAGAGCATGACTCCGTCTCAAAAAAAAAAAAAAAAAAAAAAAAAAAAAAGAATGTTGAATATTGGTCCCCACTCTCTTCTGGCTTGTAGGATTTCTGCAGAGAGATCCACTGTTAATCTGATGGGCTTCCCTTTGTGGGTAACCCTACCTTTCTCTCTGGCTGCCCTTAACATTTTTGCCTTCATTTTAACCTTGGTGAATCTGACAATTATGTGTCTTAAAGTTGCTCTTCTCAAGGAGTATCTTTGTGATGTTCTCTGTATTTCCTGAATTTGAATGTTGGCCTGTCTTGCTAAGTTGGGGAAGTTCTCCTGGATAATATACCGAAGAGTGTTTTCCAACTTGGCTCCATTCTCCCCATCACTTTCAGGTTCACCAATCAAATGTAGGTTTGGTCTTTTCACATGGTCCCATATTTCTTGGAGGTTTTGTTTGTTCCTTTTCATTCTTTTTTCTCTACTCTTGTCTTCATACTTTATTTCATTAAGTTGATCTTCACTCTCTGATATCCTTTCTTCTGTTTGATTGACTCAGTTATTGATACTTGTGTATGCTCACACTGTGTTTTCAGCTCCATCAGGTCATTCATGTTCTTCTCTAAACTGATTATACTAGTTGGAATTTCCTGTAACTTTTTATCAAGGTTCTTAGCTTCCTTGCATTGGGTTAGAACATGCTCATTTAGCTCAGAAGAGTTTGCTATTACCCACCTTCTGAAGCCTACTTCTGTCAATTCATCAAAATCATTCTCCAACCAGTTTTGTTCCCTTGCTGGTGAGGAGTTGTGATCCTTTGGAGGAGAAGAGGCATTCTGATTTTTGTAATTTTTGGCTTTTTGGCACTGGCTTTTCCTTATCTTTGTGGAATTGTCTACCTTTGGTCTTTGATGTTAATTACCTTTGGATGGGGTTTTTGAGTGGTCATCCTTTGTGTTGATTTTGATTCTATTGCTTCCTGTTTTTAGTTTTCCCTCTAACAGTCAGGCCTCTTTTCTGTAAGTCTGCTGGAGTTTGCTGGAAGTCCGCTTCAGACCATGTTTGCCTGGGTATCACCAGTGGAGGCTGCAGAACAGAAAAGATTGCTGCCTGCCCCTTCCTCTGGAAGCTGTGTCACAGAGGGACATCTGCCAGATGCCAACAGAATATCTCCTATATTAGGTGTCTGTCGGCCCCTCCGGGGAGATGCCTCTTAGTCAAGAAGCATGGAGGTCACGGGCCCACTTGAGGAGGCAGTCTGTCCCTTAGCAGAGTTCTAGCACTGTGCTGGGAGGTGTGCTGTTCTCTTCAGAGCCAGCAGGCAGGAACATTTAAGTCTGCTGAAACTGCATCCACAGCCGCCCCTTGCCCCAGGTGCTCTGTCCCAGGGAGGTGGAAGTTTTATCTATAAGCCCCTGACTAGGGCTACTGCCTTTCTTTCAGAGATGCCCTGCTAAGGGAGGAGGAGTCTAGAGAGGCATACTGGCTACACGGGTTTTGTGGTGCTGCAGCTGGCTCCACCCAGAACAAACTTCCTGGTGTTTTTGTTTACACTGTGATGGGAAAACTGCCTACTCAAACCTCAGTAATGGTGGACAACCCTCCCCCTACCAAGCTCGAGTGCCCTAGTTGGACTTCAGACTGCTGTGCTGGCAAGGAGAATTTTAAGATAGTGAATCTTAGCTTGCTGGGCTCTGTGGGAGTAGAATCTGCTGAGCTAGACCACTTGACTCCCTGGCTTCAGCCCCCTTTCTCGGGGAGTGAAGGATTCTGTTTTGCTGGCATCTCAGGTGCCACTGTGGTATGAAAACAAAAACAAAAACAATAACAAAAAAAAACCTCCTGCAGCTAGCTTGGTGTCTGCCCAAATACCTGCCCAACTTTGTGCTTGAAACTCCGGGCCCTAGTGGTGTACTAACCCAAGGGAATCTACTGGTCTGTGGGTCGTGAAGACAGTGGGAAAAATATAGTATCTGGGTAGGATAGCTCTGTTCTTCACAGCACAGTCCTTTACAGCGTCCCTTGGCTAGAGGAGGGAGTTTCCCCACCCCTTGTGCTTACCAGATAAGGCAATGTCCCAACCTGCTTCTGCTCACCTTTGGGGGGTGCACCCACTGTCTAACCAGTCCCAATGAGATGAGCCAAGTACCTCAGTTGAAAATGCAGAAATCAGCCACCTTCTGCATTGGTCTTGCTGGGAGCTGTAGACCAGAGCTGTTCCTATTTGGCCACATTGCCCGGGATATACAGAGTGGGTACTTTATACACATAATGATGCCATAGACTGTGTGTAGCTTATAATCACAGAATTTTGTTTTTCACAGTTTTCAAGGCTGAGAAGTCCAAGATCAAGGTGCCTTGAGATTCAATGTCTGGTGAGGGCCCACATCCTGTTCACAGAATTGCCCCTTCATGCTGTGTTTTCACAACTCATGTATGATGGAAAAGGCAAATAAGCTCTCTAGGACCTTTCCTGATAATAGCACTAATCCCATTCATTAAGGCTCTACCCTTATGACCTAACTACACCCCAAAGACCTCGCCTTTTAATATCATCACCTTTAGTGTTAGGATTTTAACCTATGAATTTGGGGGGAACACAAACATTTAGACTATAGCAAATAGTATTTTAAAGAAGAGGAAGGGACAATGATATCAGATTGATAATGAGAAGCAAAGAGGACATCAGCCCTACCTCTAGTCACAGTAGTACCCATGATATGGAAAGGAAAGGAAAAAACACCAGAAAGCAGTGTGCTCAGTTAAGGGAGCTTGGTTTCTTGAGCAGCTTGTGGAAACAAAATTGATGCTACAGACATAGGCTGGGGTGGTCCTACAAAGTGCTCATTGTGATCTGTCCCTCTTAAATCTTGAAGTGGACAGTAGTCTTATGGCTATGGTTGCCCCTGAAAAAACTGTGAAAAACAGAAGGCTTCCCACTCAACACCATGAAAGTTTCCTGTTAGCATCTTCTTTGTGCCCATATAATGCAGCAGGTTTGCAATGCACACATACCTAACAATGGGTTAACCTTGTTAACAGCCATGTGGATTCTCCTTCTGCAGAACAAGAATGCTTTATTTACCTCTTTTATTTACCCAGGTACCTAAACAAGAGTCTTCCCTCAGCCTTATCCCCTCTCTCAAATTAATCACCAAGTCCTTAACAGCTCTCTAAGACTGTTATTTCTTTTTTTTGAGTTTGCCATTTCTTCTCTCTTGGCATTCAGACCACTCTCATTTGTCATTGATATTATTACAACTTTCCTGCAGCATCCAAGCTTGTCTCCCCGCCTTCAGTCTTCAAACCTCTAATCCTTTTACACTAAAGTGTGAAACTGATGCTATCATTTCCCAATTAAAAATGCATAATAGCTCTCTCATGCTTCTAAGATAAAGTTCAGCCTCTTGCCACAGCTTCCAATACCCTCATGATCTGATTTGCTTATTATTAATCCTCACTACTGCCTTTGCTACTTTTGACCTTGTACTCTCAATTAACTATAGTGAACAACTGGAATTTCTTCAATACACCATGCTGTGTACACCATTGCACATGATTTGCTCTCTGCTTGGACCTTGTAACCTCCCACTACTCATTCTTGGGTCTCGCCTTAGATGCAACTTCCTCTGAGAAGCCCTCCATGATAATACAATGGATGACCTTTCTCTATTTCCAGAGCCGTCTATTCTTAGTCTGCTCATGGCACTTATCAGTTAGACTTGAAATGGTCTGTTCTTATATCTGTCTCGTCTACTAGAACAAGTTCTTTGGCAAAAATTATGTTTAGTTTCCCTCGTCGTTAGCATCTGAGGGACTAGTATAGTATGAGGCATGCATTATAAAGTCAGGGAAAAACAGCATCAGTAAAGGGAAAGAAGTTTAACCAATGAAAATAAAGAGCAGCTCTGATTATGTATGAGAATGTCCTCTGCATACCCACCCACACAGACATTTCCAGAGATTTACAGATAAGAAAAGACGTAATCCTTTCTCTTGGCATGAATAAAAGTTCTTTTCAACAGATTTAGGAACAATTTGTATTTCTAATACCATGTAAGACCCACTTAAATTAGAGCCCAGGGAACGTTTGGGTAAAGGCAATTTTATGCAATGGATAAATTAGGCCTTCTAGCCATCCAACTTTTGCTTCAGTTCGACAATTGTTCTCTCTCAATGCCTTTTTGACATCTATATATCAGATCATTAAAAAATGTATGCATACATGAACCCTGATTGAGGACATAGTTTTATGTCTTTCTTTTCCAGGGCTTTGTCCACCTCTATCTAATTAAGAAATAGAGCTATAGCATTCTATTATATTCAAGGTGGCATTGTTTCTTAATTGCATATAGAAGACTTCCAGAGATATTGCAACTGGTCAGCCAGGATATCTTTTTATTTATTCAAAAAACAAATTTTGAGCTTCTGTCATATGCCAGGCTTTGGGAATACAACAGTAAAAACCATAAGCCAGGTAACTGATCTCCTACCAATTATAAACTAGGTGGAGAGGCAGCAATGAACTAGTAAAAGTATGATGTGCTCATTGAAGGAGTAAAACAGAGTGCTACAGATGCACACCTGGGGTTTGGGAAAGGCTTTTCAAAGGAAGAGATATGAAGCTGTGGCAGATGAACAAACTGGTTAAAAACTGAAGTTCATTTAGAAAGCCCTGCTTTCTTGAAGCCTCATGAAGGAACCTTCCCTCCTGCCAGGAGGGCTGCTGCTTTTTCTTGCTAGTCTTGTAGTCACAGTCACCTGAATTATGGCTCTTATTGCTACCAGAGTTGTGAGAGCTGCTGCAATCATGCAGCTTAAAACCTCCAAAACTGTGCCTTTCTTCTAAAAAAGCTCAGTGAAAGGAAATTGCTAAGGCAAAAATGGTGACACTGAAACACTAACTGCTACCACCCACACTGATGCCATCTCATCACATCCCAATACCACCACTCTGTAGTCACTAGCACCACCCATTGTATAGACTTACTTAGAGCATACCAATACAGTACCACTGCATTGAAAATAACCCATTTCTCCTATGTCTTGTGCCCATTTATTTCATCACCCTTGCATCCCACAGAAAGTATTATGTGAACCACTTTCTAAGTTATTTTCATTTTGTAATTTAAGATCTTCCTGGGAACACTAAGTTGTTGGCCCATGGAGATGGGAGCAGGTGTATAAGACGTGTCTGCATAGCAGATGCCATATTGTACTCAATATTGCTCTTCATTTAATCATAGACACTGTAATCAGACCAAGTTTTTGATGCCACCTCCTTTCACTTAGAATTTATAAGGATATTTACATTGGACTCAACAATACTAATCTTCAATAGTTGTACAGGAAATGCTTGACATCATAGTTGTCATACTACAAAGAAACAAATTACCAAAACCATATTAATGAAGAACAAGTTATTATTCAGTACTATTGTGCCATGTAGGCATTAATATGGTTTGGCTCTGTGTCCCCAACCAAATCTCATCTCAAATTGTAATCCTCATAATACCCACATATTGAGGAAAAGACCAGGTAGGAGGTGATTGGATCATGGGGGCAGTTTCCCACACATTGTTCTTGTGAGTTCTCATGAGATCTGATGGTTTTATAAGGTAGTTTTCCCTGCCTTGCTCACTCTCTCCTGCTGCCTTGTGAAGAAGGTCCTTGCTTTCCCTTTGCCATCTTCCATAATTTCCTGAGCCTCCCCAGCCATGCAGATCTGTGAGTCATTTAAAACTCTTTCCTTTATAAATTACCCAGTCTTGGGTATTTTTTTTATAGGAGTGTGAGAACAGACTAATACAGTCATTTTTATTTAAATGTAGATGATAGACACCCTATAAATACAAAGATTTGTAGAAGAGACAAGCAGCCAAGATCATGCATTCAGAAACATATTTAGAAGATGCCTTTTTAGTAAATGCAAATGCATTTCTGCTTAGCAGATTCGACCTGGGAAATGATGAAGCATTTGTGAAATATTTTAAAGAGATTTCCATATACTAATCAGCTAAATATATCCAACATCAGGGTAATTATTATTTAGAAACATTCAGATCTGATTGGCTCATTGAAAATTTTGTCACATAAATGCGAAATGACAAATTTCCTACCTAAAGCTATTCATCCCTAAATTTTACATGCATTAATGTCATTATATCACTTCCTGTCGGGAACAGTAAAACGGGTAGTTTATTATTATTATTATTACTAAGAATTATCTCTCCTATAGCATGCTTTGCCAACACTTTCTTGTTGATTTTCCTAGATGATACATATTTTCTGAGAAATAGTCAAGGTTTTTTGAAATTTTGTCATAAATTTCAAAAAAATTTATGAAATTGTTTTTGAAATTAGTGTAAGAAAACTATGTATTAGGGACAGAAAAGATTATTCCTGATCCAAACCTCTATATTGTGGATGCTCAGGTCAGTGGTCAGTGGACTACACAAAGAGTCACTTGAATAAACTGATGCAATAGATAAACTGGGTAATTGCTCAGTGTATTGACTTTATATCTCATAAACCTATGGATCTCTAAAGTTGATATGCCACAAACTTGTACTTATTTGAACTGCTCCTACTGAGCCCTCTCATTGACCATAGTAAAGGTCCTTTTTTAGCCAACTCAAGATTGACTCAGATTAGATAAGATCCGGAAGACTGGATAAGACATATTGACCAACATATCTCACATCCTACTCCTACCTCAAATGCTTCCAAAATGAATTTCTATTATCTTATTTCTTTCCTTAATTAATTTTCTATACTACTTATTTTGAATCATTTTCCTAGTTAGTATGTTTTGGGTTATTTGCAGCTATTCTATAATATAATAAATTCAATAATTTCAACAATTTGATTTGTGATCCTTTATTCTTAAGATCTTAATTAAAACAATGAATAAAAAGTCAAAATTTACATTTGAGTTGTATATTAGGTAATACATTCAGTGCTATTAGGAAAAATGATGTTGTGATTCGTGAAGTGATAGTGAATTTTTTTAAATTTAATTTATTTTATCTCTTTGGAGTGTTTAAGAATACAAATATAAGGCAGTAAATGAAAGAAAACTCATAGTTTATTTTATCAGAAGAAAAAGGGTTGTCTATCTTAATTATAGCTCTTGTGATTAAGTCATTCAAATTAACCTGAAGAAGAAAAAAATAAAGAAGTAGAAGATGTGTGAAAATGAGATAGGAATTTAATGTAAGGCTATTGGGCTATTTCATGGAATCTGGAGAAAGACATATTTAAACTTCTTCAGGAACTGAACCTTATTATTATTAATTTTATTTTTGGGACCTTGCTTTCTGTCTCTCTTTGTGGGCCTTGAGAAGTTGTTGTCTTTGATTTTTATTACATGTTTCCTTGATTCCTTGATTCAAGTCTCCTTTTACTCTGAAATTAGCATTTTCTTTATTCACCAGACTAACCATGGGAAACTAGATTTTGGAACCTACCTGCAGATCTAAAGAGAGAAAACCTGGTGAATCTAGCCTGAATCCAGTGCCCCTTTCTGGCCCAATAAACAATGACCAGAGGTGAGTTTCACATAGTGCGTATATGATTAGAAGTGGTCTAACCATATGGGATAGGAAGGACATTTTCAGGAAAATAAAATAGATAATGGATTGAGTAAACCTCACAAAATGTCTCCTCTATTGGTGCAACATAATTTTTCAGAGGAAAATTTAAAATATCCATGTTAATGAGTCCTTGCTAATAATGGTTCTAATTAAGACCTTCTTTCAGAAAATGATTTTTTTTCACAAGTGGGAGGTCACCTTGCAAGGAAAGAAGCCATCTTCTTGTATCTTAATTATAACTAACTATGATCTGGTTAACTACTGTTTTTTTGGTTTTTGTTGTTGTTGTTGTTGTTGTTTTTCCGGTAAACTTTGAAAGATTCTAAACTACAATTATATTAGTCAAAGTTCTCTAGAAAAAGAAAACCAATAGGATGGATGAATGGATAGATAGAGAGATGGATAGATGGATGGATGGATGGATAGATAGATTGATACATAGATGATAGGTAGGTAGGTAGGTAGATAGATCTATTCTAAGGAATTGGCTGGTGTAGTTGTGAGTGCTGGCAACTGGCAAGTCTAAAACCTGTATGGCAAGTTGGTAGGCTGGAAATTCAGGTAAAACTTGAAGTTGCAGTCTTGTGTCTGAAAGCCAGAAACTCAAGTAGAATTTCTATGTTGCAGAAGAGAAGCAGGATCCATTCTTTTTCAGGAAACCTCAGTTTTTTTCTCTTAAGTACTTCAATTTATCAGATGAGGCCCATGCACATTATGAGGGATAATCTGCTTTATTTAAAGTCAACTGATTGTAAATGTTAATCACATCTTTTTATAACAAAATCTAGATGAAAGTTGGACTAAATGCTTGTCACTGTAGTAAGTTGTCACGTAAAATTAATTATCACAGTCACTAAGTATTCTTTTTCTATATATATTAATGTTGAGCTGCTAACTAAAGTTCTAGAAGAAAAGCCTGTGTTGTCTTTTTCATCTTCTTATGATTATATTTTCTAGTATTTTAGTATCCATCTGCTTTTATATTGTTATTTAAGAATGACAAACCAGACAGAAACACACTTGTATACATTTTATTTTACAATTCTTTAAAAAATTTCAAGTCCTGAATTTCGTCATTTGCAAACTGTTTTCATATTCTTTCAACAAATGAAATTTACATCATTACAAGATATGTGACAATGTTAGGAAAAAGATGTTTTAGGATTGCAAGAAATTAAATAATTCCTATTTTTATTGTTACAAATGGCCAAGTCAAAAAAAGAAGATACAGCACTTCGAGCTATAGAAAGTGTTGTGAATATATTCTAATGCAAGTCAAATATTGATGAAAATGAGAAGGCATGAGAAAAGAGAAAGTTCACAGGAGATCTGAAACTATTAGATGAGAAACTAAAACTCTTCTGAAGAAACCAAGGACATCAACAAACTAGCAAAACAGAATGACAGAATAACTGAAAAATAAAGAGAATTCAAAATAACTAAATTGGAGAAATGAATAAAGGGTTGCAGATTCATTATGTCAAATTTAATTACAAAATTCAAAGGCTAAGCAGAACTAGATTTTAAAAGCTGAGGGTTCAAATATAGTTTTCATTAAACTACTAATTTAACAATGCAAATTATTTAATCTCAATTGTAACTCATCATCTTAAAACAACTTATATTTGGCAGTGATTGATGTGGTTCTAGTAAACAAATGGATATTGGGCCCTGGATTTAAATTTATAATCACGAGTCAATTACCCAAAATCAACATCTTATCAAGTACATGAAATGCTTTTATCTGTAATATAGAGTTGTATCTTTTATATTTGTTAAAGATAATGAATAAAGTATTTTAAAGTTCTCAAGCCCAGGCTACCTTATGTTGTTTAGAAGGACATCCTTCTATTTGTTGTCACAACTATTAATGCATCCTGCAAACTAACACACCCTAAAATTAACTGAACTGTGTAACTCAGAATGAGAACATTCCTACTCATGCTACATGCTGATAAGTTCTGGAGCTGAGTTGCCAAAAGACTCAATCCATCTATTAAAATACTCAGAGTATTCATTTTCTAAAAATACTTAGATTAGTATTTATTACATTTTAATGTGGAATTTCTGATAACTTTTTTTCTGGTAGTTCCTACTCTACACTCCAACATAAGGCTATAAAAAGGAGATTAAAAAAAACAGACTACATATTGTTCAATTTTATGTCTAAACCAGGGGAGATCAAGCTCTGTGGGCAGAAAACCATGTTGCATGTTTAATAAACTATGCACACAGAGCACACATGAGTAGAATTTGCTGTACTAATGAAATAAAAGACATAAAATGTTAATGAAACATTTAATGGTCTACATAATCATTATTGTACAGCATAGTAATTAGGTATAAAATTGTGAGAAACTCATTGAAAGTCAATATCATACTGTTCTTTTGTGATGGTTTGAGTTCAAACAGTGTTGTCACGGCCTCTTTTCATAGTGACAGGAGAAGATTCTACTCAAGTAGTATCGGGAGTACTGGTCATTCACCTTATCAAAACAGTTCATGGATTAGCAGAAGGAACGGAAAGAGGATTCAAGAAAAGGGGTAAGGAAACTATTTCACAGTGAATTAGTTCATGTAAATGAAAGATACACTACTTGACATTAGTATTCTGCTTTTTAAAAAATAATAATTTTAACATCATCGTCATTTTGGTGTTTTCCAGAAGATAAATAAAGCTAATTTAACACTTTTCCCCATCACCATATATTGTCTAATATCTCTCCCTCTGTCTCTGTTTTAGATAAAATAATACCTTATGTGCTGAATTCTCCTCAATGTTAATTTCCCATTAATGCTCTTCCTTAAAAAATCAACATAATATTTTCACAATTCCTCAAATGCTTGGGAAGCAGGAGGACAGCATAGAAAATTATCCACAGCAGTAAAATCAGTATGGTAAGAATGGGGGATTATGTTGGGGGTTGAGGTAGAGGATGAAATTTTAGGCCAAGAGCCAAGTAACAGGCTTAAAGGGAAGAGAGCCATAGTCCACAAAGTGCTCTAGGGATGGATTTGAGCAGGGCAGGTGCTGGAGGAAGATCTTGAAATAGGTCATCATACCACTGCTTAGGTAACAATCAGATCCAGAGACAGAGAGATTATAGTTGCTGGTGACAGCATCATGAGTGTTCCTCTGATTTAAAAGAAAACAATCTTGGGAAACGGTCTCAGAGCCTGGGATGAAAAGCAGAAACACTGATTGCCCTTCCTCACTGTGCCACTCCCTCAGATCCCTGAAACCCCCAAGGTAAATTTCCCTCACGAGCCATCCACTTGCTCAGCTTGGGGTCAGCCCATCAATTCTTGACCAGTAGAAATCTCAGAGCTGCAACTTTCATCATTATACTGGAGTTAAACTAGGTTACAACTCTCCAGTTTTCTTCCAGGCAACCATTGTGTAGTGGCTACTTCTGATAGTCTGACCTTGGTGTTCATCTTCTATCAAGACTCAGCCAAGGACTTGAGGGTTACCATATAAGGGCAAGAAGGAAAAACAATAACCTCTTTACTACACCCCTTTCCCTCTTCCCATTCCCACTTCAGCAATCTCCATTTTCTATTTAAGATGATAACCCAAAGTAAAGTAGAAAACTCCTACTTTTTCACTCATGCCAGCTACATGCAGGTGAGAGAAACCTGGTAGAAGCTTCTACTTGTGTCTTAAGCCAAGCCCAACACAGCAATTTGAGACTGAGAGATAAAAGCTTTTCTTGGTATCCAGCAATCCTCCATGTAACCTTTTAACCTGCGTATAGAAAGCACAAAGGGCTAGAATGTTACAGGGTTACCTGCTCCAAATTTTCTCCCAATTGTGTCTATCTGTTTTCATCTACATTCCCTGGAAGAAGTTGGGCATTTTTTTTTTCCTCCCTACATTGGTCCTTTCTTTCAGCCTCTTCTGCCCTGGAGTCGTTGCCCTGACAAAAGTGCACACTCTGCCCTTTTTTTTTTTTTTTCGTTTTCTCAGATCTGTATTTAGGAACAGAATGATACAAATGGTACATGCTCCTAACTAAACTTGTAATCCTAATGATTTAACTCATCTTACAAAGTACTAGTAGAAAATATAAGATAATATCAAACCAAATTTGATTTCTTCTACACAGAGCAATAACTTTATAGGAAGAAAACAGAGGTTGACTGACTGGCCTCCCATTTTCAGGGCCCAGATATTGAGAGCTGAGTACTCCCCAGTTTACGGTCCCTTTCAACTACAGTCTGTCAGATCAGATCCCTCTCTTAGTTTTTTATTTTTCCTTTTATTCCAGGATCCTACTTCAATTTATCCTCTCCCCACTATAAGTATTTATTCTTTGTGTTTACTAAATATCTCTGGATATGTATCTTTGAAAATATGTATCTTTGAAATATGTATATATCTTTGAAAATTATATATAGTACTGTTTTATACATGTATTTAAATTTAAATAAATTAAATTTTACTAGAAATCTGATGTTTTTTCTTCTTTGGTTTCAAGACAATGATCTATATGTAAGCATTATCAGAATATCTGCATTGTATTTCAGATGCTTCAGAAGTTTTTCCATCACATTTCATTTTATTTAGTCCTATAATAAATTTCTTATTTAGACTCCTAAATTACTTTCCAGTCTCTGCTATAAGAAAACAACAACCATCACCAAATGCTTATTTATATTTGTGTACTAGTTTCTCTGAGGTATGAAATTAAGTGAATTTGAATTTCTTGGTGATAGAAGGTAGCTAATGTTATTTCACTGATTTCCAAAATGGCCCAGATTTAGCCTAGATTCTACCCTAGAATCTAGGCCTAGAACTAGCCTAAATTCCCATCAGTAATGTCTCAGCTTGCCTGCTTCTGAACATTCTTACTAATATTTGCTATTACCCAATATTCTAATTTTTCCTAAACTAATATTTGCAAGGGGAGATCACTATTGTTTTAGTTTCATTTCTAACTTCATAATGAGGTTGAACATATTTTCATATAATTTAGATTTCCTTTTTGTTATCTACTAATATTCATATTAGGTTTCTTATATTTTTCATTCACCTTGATTCCTTACATTATGTTTTTTTGGTTTTTCTACTGCAAAAATGTCCTCCCAGTCTGTCAACTGTCTGTGGACTTTGCCCATAGTACAGCCTAATGCCACTCCCCCTCCTTCTTCTTCTTGTTTTTTTTTTTGTTTTTTTTTTTTTTTTTGGAGACCCAGTCTCACACTGTCACCCAGGCTGGAGTGCAGTGATGCTGTCTAGGCTCACTGCAACCCCGCCTCCTGAATTCAAGTGATTCTGCCTGCTCAGCCTCCTGAGAAGCTGGGACTACAGGTATGCGCCACAATGCCCGGCTAATTTTTGTAATTTTAGTAGAGACAGGGTTTCGCCATGTTGGCCAGGCTGGTCTCCAACTCCTGACCTCAGGTGATCTGCCCTCTTTGGCCTCCCAAAGTGCTGGGATTACAGGTGTGAGTCACCACACCCCCCAACATGCCCTTTTTTCTCCCTTTTACCTCTCCAAATTTTCCTCATTCACTAAAGCCTAACTCAAAATATTCTTTCTTATTAAATATGTTTTTACTACTCAAGTATTATGAACTCCTTTATAATTTATTAACTATAACATCATATGTCACTTACAACATATTCTTTGAGATATTAGAGGTATTTTTATAGAATGCCCTCAACTATATTAAATACAGTTACACCTTTATGATGCCATTGTGCCTAATGTAGTTTTTAGGAAACAGCTGTCTATTTATTGATCAGATATATTTGCTGAGGTCCTTAAAATGTGACTGCCATAATACATCATGCATTATTGTTGGGTGATTCATTTATCAGTACATTTTATTTGGTCATAAAGTCTCAACAAGGTTTTATTATTGTTTTACAATGAATGTAGCAATAAAACCTAATAGAAAAGACTAAGTAAATGTTCTTGTTAGTAAAGCTTATGTGAGTATGTTAAACATATTGGAAAGCTGTTATTCCTATTACATCAAAAGTATTGGTTGACTTTGAACTTCTAATTTTGCTTGCTTACTAGTTATTTTTCTTAAATTGTACATAAACACTACTGTTAATTTTATAGCAAAATGTCTTATAACACAGTGACACATACATAAATCATTTACTGATACACATACTTCCAGTGGCATATAATGGTACTCTAACCAGTTTTTGTGGAGATTATTCTCATGATTATTATCATGATGATCTTCACTCTAGTAGGAATGCTAAACATATGATTATTGTTTGTGAGATGATGGAGTGGGAAGTATTGTCACATTGTCCTGATTGAACTACTGACTGTTAAAAAAAAAAGGCTGCATGCAAAAAATGAAAACATAAAAATGGAACCCAGTTAACTAATTTCCCTAACCTTGCCAATTTTCCAACCCCAAGTCTGGAAATATAAAATATTGATTAAAGGATCAGCAATGAATGTACACATGGTATTAATAATCTTTTCTGAATCAAAGCTTGACTAGTTTAGGTTTCTAAATAGAAGGAGAGAGTCGTTAATTACAAATTGGCTTCAAATTAACTGAGATTTGCTTCAAGATAACTGAGATTATCTTAATGAAAAAGTCTCCTTAGATAACTTATTTCTAGGTTCATGGCCAGATGAATAAGAACTGACTGAGTTAGACTGGTTTGCTTCACCCAAGACTTTCACAGCCTGGAAACAGTTCATTCCCTTTGTCTCCTACCTTCATAAAATCTCAAAGACTGGAGCAGAAGGGTACTTAATCATTACTAATCTTGCTGAGGCTCTGCTGAAGTTGACACTTTGGTAACCTTTGGAAAATAAGACACTTTAAAGGCTGTATCACAAGGCCTATGAAATTTGTTAAAGTTTAACAAACATTTTGAAAGAAATAATATCTACATATAAATATATCCAATATATTTTTTCAAAACATCTACATACATACATACTTACATCTTGAAGTAAACTTTCTACTCACAGGTTAACATTTATCTTTATCTATTTATCTATTATCTTTAAATAAATGCAAACAGTATCTTTTCAGTTTCCTGCACAATATTAATAAGGCAGCATTTCTTAAAAGAACATATGCATACAGAGAATTTTTCCAACATCAAAGTCAAAGTGTTGATTTTTTCTACATATTGAATGACAAAATGTAGTCTTTATAAAAATATAATACATTTAAAATTTATTAACTTCCTTACTTAAATTCTCTAGTTAATCTTGCTTTTTATAAAAAAAATCTTTTTATTGCAAAGAATTGGCAGCTTTATACACACACATATTTGTATAGTTTCAACTTGAAGAATTATGGTAAAGGGTATCATAGCTTCAGTATGATTAACTTAGAGCTGAGCTGTAGGGCACAAATAACCTCCAAATTTTATCAGTAAAGAACTATCACAGGCATTTATTTCAGTGTCATGGATCTATCTCTCTTCAGGGCACCAACAGATTTTTTCAGACATCCCTCAAAACACACAAATGGACTGGATGTCAAGTCATAGAATTCTACTTGAAAAATGTTTTCATTAAGCCACCTTATCAGCATCTACACTTGTTACAAATTTCATCCAAGCTCTATAACAATCTTTCTACTCAATTTTGTTCCCTTGCTCCAATTCATTCTGTGTAAGTTTCAAGTGGTTAACTGAAAAACAAGACCATATACCAATCCAAGTGTAATATAAAGAGAATCGTTCCGTTTACATGGTCCCTAGAAAATTAAGGAGTATAAATCACCTTTCTGGTGATCCTGAGAAAGCATGAACAAGTCTTGTACTCCATGACTTCTTTTTTAAAAAAATCTATTCATTGCACAGTCTTCTAATAATAATAATTTTTAAAAAAATAATTCATAAGCCTATGATTCTAATAAATCTACTTCATTTTCAGTTTGCCATGTTTTCCTCCAATTTCCACTAATACTTATGGTTTACATAAGATACTTATATATTTCTTCTTTTTAAATGTAATATTTCTACGTCAGGCTTCCTTTCTTTGATAGCACATAGCCTTCTAAAATATCATTTTTTATTTTCACAAAATATACCATAGAGTTTATGTACTCAATGAATTAATCAATCTTTTTGTTTGGAACATTTAATTTGTTGCAGTTTTTGCTTATTTATGCCAATACAATTAGCTATCATTTGCTTATTTTCCTTCAGATAATTTCTCTGTGTTTAGGTGCTTATACTAGGGTTATAAACTCTTTACCTTTTTCTTTTTCTGAAAAATACCATGAAATTGCTTTCTAAAATAAATATAACTAGTTATAGTGACACTAACAGACTATTCCTGTACTCTTGTGAAAATAGTATTGCAACACTGGATATTATCAAAATAGCTATTATTTGAATATACTCTAAATAATTCAATATTTAATTATTGGCATATTGCACATTTATTGATTTAATTATAGCACATAAGCAAATATCCACTGACTCATATAAATAAATTATATTCTTATTCTTATCTACTTAGGAAAATAACTTTCCCAAATCATTTATATTTGAAATAGTCTAGGGAACATTGCTGCTTGAAATACCTCTAGAAAAAGGTACAGACTTCATTATGTAAATGAACCTGTCTGACAGCTCACTATATTTCTTTTTAAAAAATATATAAATATGGAAAAAAATATGTATACAATATTGAGTATAATGCAGAATCTCAGTACAGAGGGATATTGGGAAAAGGTAAACATAGTTTGTGGCCAAAGCACCAAAGGCTTCTTTCAAAGACTTTAATCACAAAGGAAGATCCATTAAAATGATAAAATCCCACAATACACAAGCACAATAATTATGGTCAGTATTCAACATTTTTATTTTAACTTAACATACCAAGCATGGTTCCTTATTGAATCACATGAAGAGGCCTCCTTGAGAGGGAAGGACGGCATGAGCACTTCAGGCTAATAGAGAAATAGATTCAAAGGAGGCAAGAGAACCATGGGGAGCAAGAGAGGATTACTAGAAAATCCCTGCTTCCAAGTCTCTGCATATGTTTCCAGCACCTACTTCAAACTGTAGTGATAAGGACTAAATGAGTTACCATGGACAATTTCCTCTAAACAGACCCTGCTATACAATATCTGTTGGCTGGCTACCTAATATTCTAGTCTGTAGACCCTAGAAATTAAGGCATCTCCTTGCATTCCAACACTTTTCTCATCTCCCTCTTCTGCCGTGACTATATTATGCTCATATTTACCTGGGACAGTTCTGGTTCTTGCCTTCTGTCAAGGTGTTATTACTCTATGTTATAACTCCATTACATGGTGTTAAATACTCCCTTTTTCTCTTACCTTCAAAAGTCTTCCATTTTACACAGTAATTTTTATAGTCACCCTATATTACCCTGTGTATTTTCTCTCCATAATACTTGTCACCATCTAATATACTGTATATTTATTGCAGATGCATTTATTGCCTGTCTTTGCCAGATGTAAGCTCCACAAAAAATAATCTGTCTTTTTAATTCATTGTTCATTGTCTAGAAATATGTCTGACATATGAAAAAACTCAAAAAATATTAGCTGAATGAATGAACTAACCATTTTGAGAATGGCAGAGCTACTGTTGGGAGAGTTTCATGCTTAAGGCGGGAGTGAGATGTGTCCAAGCCACTCAGAGTACCAAAGTGGGACAGGTGATGGAGATGGTCTGATCAACTGTAAAGGGAGAATTGCTGCAGTTTTTAAAGCAGGAAGACACTTTCTGGAAACAATTTTAACATCAGTAAAAGTTTTTTAAAGAAGGATTTCTTTAATTACTGCTGTTACTAAATTTGCATTCCCTTAATGTTAAGTAAAGTTGCCTTGATCACTTTTATCCTAAGCTATCTGGGACTTATAATTGGAGATGGGGATTGGTTCACAAAAATAGTGTGGTTTGTACTGAGCAACACTTAATTCCCCTTTAAATTATCCCAATCACAGACTGTATTTTAGTCAGTCACAAAGACTGTTCTATATGCAGAATATGACATGACAACGTGACTAGTGTTAAAAAGAATGGCACAGCAACTCACCAACTCTGTTTCACATTCATTTGGGTCCTGTTGGCAAAGCATGCTGCTGAATTCCAAAAAGAGTTTGAAATAACTTCTCTTGATACCTGAAATACTTGAAAGTATTTATATTAAATATAGTGTACATAACATAACAC
Source organism: Macaca mulatta (assembly GCF_049350105.2). NCBI lineage: Eukaryota > Metazoa > Chordata > Mammalia > Primates > Cercopithecidae > Macaca > Macaca mulatta. The sequence continues at coordinate 106,176,081 of NC_133410.1, read as the reverse complement.
ATGTAACATAAAAATTTGAGTTTACTGAATGTCTGTTTTATTCCAGATATTGATCTAGGCATTGGGAGGACACCTCATCTACCATCAAAGAGTGCCCCATCCAGTGGGTGAGGGAGACAGGGAATAACTTTTGTCCAATATCACTGGAGCTAAGAGAGTATTAGGCAGCATATTGAGGGAGCAAATCCAAATGTATAGTGTGTGATGATTGATCACTGCTTCGAGTTTCCACTGAGGAAAGTTTCTTGTCAAAGTACTAACCAAATAGAAGGATTTATGTTTAAGGGGTTGTTCTTTCAAACTTCTTTATGATAATGATAGTGACTACTATCAAATAATACCACAGGGATTGAAGAATCATCTACTCTAGGAGTTTGTATGAAAAAGATGAAACCATAATCTATTTGTTCCAAGAGAAATAAAATAAAATAAAATGGCCTCCCAAATTGTCTTTCAGTCTTTTAGTTTTATGAAATGCATCACTTGCCCCTAGGGTATGCAATTGTGAAATTGTTTATCTAATGTTCAGGGATAAGAGGGGAGTGTCTGCCTATTTCTGTGTGGAAGACTTTTCTGTCCTATAGACTTTCCATTGCCCCTAAAGCAATGTTTTTTTCAGGGAACTTGGAAATAATCCTGTTAAACAGGCTAACCTTTGCACTGTATTAATATTCATATTTAGGCAGTGAAATGGCCTTTACATTTTCCTGACACGTCAGGAATAGGCTTAAGTTTTACTTTCTATGCAGTCAGCCTTTCTAAGAGAAAACACAAGGTTTCAATGTATATTTCCGAAAACCAAAATAAACCCATCTTACATAAATGAACGGTGTCATTGGCTGCAATTTACATCTCAATGTAAATGTCATTTCCCTGCTTACTGTTGAAGCTTTAAGTTCAGGCTTTGAAAAAAGCACTATCTGTTCCTGTTATTACAAGCTACATTCCTGACAGCTCTCACATTAATGACAGCAGATTGCTTGCTTTAGTGCCTTCCTTTTTGGAGCTTATTTTGTCATCATTCACCCATTCTTTGCCTGTTCACAAACAGAATACATTCTATTGAGATTTGGAAAAGTTATAAGCTTTTAGACTCAAAAGATAACTTCTTTTTCTGGGTTACTTGACAACTGACCCACAATTTACTTAGAAATTGAAGCCTACACACCTCAGCTAGGTTCCGTTACAGTTACGGTAGGAAGGTGGATAGAAAATTACTTTCCCAGGTATCACATGTATGCTTAACACATTTAAGAGTAAGGATAAGCTGTCATGAGGGATTGAACCAAAGAAAAGAAATTTGATTTTGTATTTCTTCTGCAGAATGAAAAAACAAACACGACTATGTTTTTTAATTTTTAAAAACGTATAGAAAAATATCTTATTAACTGTAATGCAGTCAACATACAATAAGCAAGTTGTTCTATGTGATTCAGTGACTTTTATAAGATTATACAGCTTGAAATAGCTAATGGGTAAAATATAGAATGCGGAGTGCTGAAAGCTGATTCTTTAAAGGAGATTTATTCCTGTGAAAGGATTTTGACAATATGGTGATGATGATATAGTTTGAGGACTATTGTAAAAGGCAGATGATGATATTGGATAACAACATGTTTGGAAAGGGAAAAGAGAGATAAAAGCAAAATATTATGTCATTTCTGGTTGTGGTAGATAAGAGAGTTGCTCAGTTTAGAAACAATGAGAATAGGAATTTTAGTTAAAGGAATATTTCAAGAGAAAAAAAAAGGTAACCTTAAAACCTATACCTCCATATCTTTGAGATGAGATGATACTCATGAAAGCTCTTTTAGTTATTTGGAAGACAGTAAGTAGATGCAGCCAGATTGCTATATATTATTATTATTTGAACAAAAAGCTACATTTTTCTCTGAAACTTAAATTGTTGTGACATATAAAAGAAGATGATACTGAGACTTCTAGTGGAGGTTTTTTGTTCATCAAATATAGCATAATAGATCCTTCCATACTAAAGAGATGTCAGATGGCATAGCCAGAGCCACAGGATACAGAAGGCTATGTACTTGTCTGGAAGCTTGAGCTGCAAATGTATTATGTGAAAAAAGGACAAAGTCATATTACTCAGGGTTTAAATGTATAAAAATAAGTCAATGCAAATCTTAACATATTACTAGATTATTAGATCCCTGACCAATGATGATCAATACTTGAAGACATCGATGAGAAATCATAAATTATTTTTCACTTTTTACGTTTTCTTTTCACATTGTGGAAAATAGTACATTCCTGATAACAAGTTGTGGTTAGTTGCTTCCTAATTCCTTGTCAACATATTCTCCTAGTCTGTTCACTCATTATATGCCAATGTACCACTTACCTGAGGGCGACCCTTAAAATTATTACACAGGAACACATTATAGAAAGAAATAGGGCAGTTATAAGGAAGAGAGAGTATGCTTTTACTAATTTTTTTTTTGTCAACAAAACAAACACAAGAATTATGAATCAGAATGGGTCATGTGGCTTCTAAATGATGATAATGTTATCACAAATGTGATTCTGATTCTATAATCAAAAATAATTCTGATGGGTGAGAGAAGGATTAGTTTCCCAAAGAAAGCCACCTAACTGCACAAAGACTGAAATGGTAAACTTGGATTTTTGCAAGAGGACATGATGCAAAGACTGAAAAAAGGCATAGAACCCAGGGCAAATACAGAAGACTGACATGATATGATAAGAATGATGTTAGGAAGGACAAAGCCTCAAATTAGTATCCCAGAACTCATCTTTCTGGGAGGGCGCAGCTCAGCTTGGATTTGGGGACATTCTTCTGTAGTCGAAAGAGATGCTATCATTTCCACTGACAGAGAGCCATTGGAGTGTCTCCTCCCCTAGATTGCGATCACCGTAAGAGAAGAAAATGTGCTTTGTGTCTTAAACTCCTAATAAGTCCCTGTTATAAAGAAAGGAATTTAACAACTGTTTGATGAATAAATGAAATATTGTGTACACATCATGTCAAAGGCAGCAAAAAGCAGGGTGGGCATGGTTTTAAAAGTCATATATGATACAAGAAAATCAAAGCTCCTTTCTTTGATATACTTGCTGCTGGCAGTCAACAACAAAGAATACAGATCTTTGGCATTTTGAACTTATATTTCCTGTCAATAAAAACAATCTTGAAACAAAAGAAGATGCACTAAACCTAAGAGAGGTTGGATGCTTAATAAGAATGAAAACTGGAAAAGGACATTGACCTGCTCTGAATGAGGTTAAGCTTAGGTTGCCTAGCCTACTTGATTATATTCCAGTTCAGGAAATAATTTATTTCATATGTAGATCCTTTATAAGAATTTAAAATGTTATACCAGGCTATCCTGAGAGACAGTGAGTTTCCTACCCATGGAGAATTTTAAACAAGGGGTGGTTGCTGACTTGATGAAGATAAAATAGAGGAGGCACAGCATCAGAGAGTGGTTGGACTGAACTATAAAAAGATTCTTTGTCTTCAACTCTAAAGTTCTAAGCATATAGCAATCTCTTGAACTCATCTCTCATCTTAAGAGTTTGGCTTAAGTCTTACAAGTTTACTTCTAAGAAATTAATTTTCTCCTGCTGTTAATTTCCTTTAAGACATAAAATCATTTTTGTAGAAAATTAATGTGAATTATAATTATTACTTTATTAAGAGTTGTGCTTTAGCAAAAGTAGTATGAATAATAGTAATTATGGGCTTATAATTCATTTCATTTATTGTTTGATTTCATCTTGGTCCTGCTCTTACTATGGTATAGTTTTGGGTAAGGTATGTAATTTCTAAATTTCAGTTTACTCATCTACAAATAAAAATAACACTTTTCTCATAGGACTGCTCTGAGAATTAAATAAAATAATGCATGGCATAATGGCCAGCAAAGATCATGGTACATGATAATTTTCTCAATAAATGTTAAGGTCTAATTTGCTAATATGTAATAGTTCTGACCCTCAAGTTTTCCAAGTGTGAAATGGAGTAAAGCAGAATAATCTCAAAGAATTATAGTTAAGATTTAATGAGATGTGAAAAGCAAACAGCACAGTGCCTGACTCATAGTAGTAGATTAAAAGTTGCTAGTATTCTCTTCTCTCTTGAAGATCTTTAGGAGTGTTGGCAATATTTGCCACACTTGTCCATTTTTGATCTTAGCTTGCATTAGCTGTGTTTCCTATTAATCTTTGGAAACATATGTTTAAATGCCAAACCAGCTATTTCATGGTTTGAAACAGTGATTCTTAATGTTTTCTGGGGGCTTAAACCTCTTTGAGAAGCTGCTAAAAGCAACGGCTCCTCTTTCAATATCCACAAATTTTGCAACCGATTTCAGCTAGTTGATAGATCCCTCAAATCACTTCATGGTCCTGTGGACTCCAAGTTAAACACTTTGGTCTACTGCACATCCCAGTTGTGCATGAAGACACATAGATAATCAAAAATGGAATCATGCATTGCACATTGCTATCTGACTGTATGCACATCAATTCTGTATTCATTTGAGTTAGTGCTTTCTAGTTTAGTTTCAATGCTTCCAGAGGTCTCACACATAATTTTTACTTTGGAGCATGACTAATACATGAGGGTTCACAAGTGGGCACCCTTCATAAATACTAATTGATATTAAAATTAGATGAAGAAAACCTCACTCTCTGAGAAATACCACCTAGGATTTAAAGAAATGAAACCAAAATGCCAACTTGTTTATACAAGGGGCTATAGCAAGGGTAAGAGAGAAGTCAAGAACTCCAAATTAATAAACATTGAAAATAAATATATGCATACATATTCAAGTAATAGCTTACCTAATTCAAAGCAACAAAATGCAATTTTCCACTTGCCTAGTTTCATGATTTGATTGAGCCACTCTTTAAACTTCTTCCTTCCGTGGCTGTCTCTGATCTAATTGCACCAGCTAAGCTCACAAGCTGTTTAAACGTTGGAGAAAAGTATAGCTTTGTGAAATAGATTTCTCACACTTCCCAAGTATTTGCCAATACTTAAAAAAAAAAAAAAAAAAGGCTTTTAGACACTCAATATCCTTCTCCCTGAATCACTGATTTTAAAAGTACTATGAAAAGATAAATAATTTCTGATAAATAGATGTAATAGATAAACATCTATTGCCAGACCAGGCAAATGCACCAAGTGTACTTAGAACTGTTCAAAATGGTAAGTAGAGTTCTTCCAAAATGTGTTGACAGGAGATCTCAGTGTGAATTTTTTTCTCATGATAGGATTTTTTTCACGATAGGATGATCTTGAATTTTGTATTATGTTAACACCAAGTCACGGTTTCTGAGACTGCATGTTACCTAATATCTGCTTCAGATGTTATGAAATTCTACTTTTTCATACATATATAACAGATCTTGAAAAACATGTATTCAGTTCAACATATTTTCTGTACCTTAGGCACTTATAAAGAGCTAGGTGGGGTACGGTGTCTCACGCTTGTATCCCAGTGCTTTGGGAGGCCGAGATGGAAGGATCGCCCGAGGGCAGGAGTTCAAAATCAGCCTGGCCAACAAGGAGACCCTGTCTCTATAAAATACTACTAATAATAACTAGCTGGGTGTGGTGGCACATGCCTGTAGTCCCAGGTAGTCAGGAGGTTTTGACAGGAGGATCACTTGAGCCTGAGAGTTAGAGGTTACAGTGAGCTATGATTGTATCACTGTACCCCAGCTTAGGCCACAGAGAAGACTGTCTCTAAAACAAACAAACAAACAAATAAATAAAACAAGTACAAAATAAAGAAGTATGCTATTGACTGCTTTTAACATATCTCCAAGGAAATAATTATATTTACTATACTTTATTAACTTTTTCATTTTAAACATTTTTGGAATTTAGGGGTTCAGAGTTTCTCAGAAAGGAAATAAATACTATTTTCTAAGAGTTTATGGCCAGCTTCTGGAGTCAAAGTAAATTCAAATTCTGGCCCCATCATTTACTATTTCTGTGACCTTACAAATTTGTGGTTCTGACTTTGATCTTTAGCCCCATGGGTAGAACAAGGTGAATTGCTCAAAAAAAGCACATAAAGGAATCTAGTCAACTCAATTTAGCACTAAATGAAAATTTAAAGAACGTATGTAAACTGATACCAATTAATTTTGAGTAACTAAAATTATAGTCATAAGTAACTAGATTTTAATTTGTGAGAAATTTTTATGTTTTATTTACAATTTAGAAATCACTACTCCTATGTATTAATTGTATACATCTATATGACTTCAGAATTTGACACTTCTGCAATCTGTTTACATAAGATGAATATAGAGTTTTAAAGAATTCTCCCTTAAAACTTTGCTACTCAGAATATGATCTGAGGACGAGCGGCATCAGCCTCAAGTGGGATTTGTCAGCTTCAGAAATGCAGAAACTTAGGCCTCCCTCAAGACAATGAATCTGAATCTATAACTTAACGAAGTTATTAAAAAATCTGTATGGACACTGAAATGGGAGAATACTGTCCTGAAGAGTGATAAATATGACGTCTATCTGGCATACATTATGTTTAATTTAATATTTTAAATTTAGTTGTTTTCCTTTAAAAGAGAACTGCTTATGTTAAAACATATAATGCAAAGTTCTTACGAACTTTAAAAAAGAAGCAGAAAACTTCAAATAAATGTGACGATTGTATTAGGCCACAGTGAAGTATCTAAAGGAGACATTTTTCTACTTTCAGTAGTATGAGGAGAAAGAAGTTTTAAAGAATTGCCTAACCAAATGCAATTCTAAAACACTATCCAATCACAGGTCCCATTGAAGATAGTTTCAGATAAATTCTGACTTATTGTTAGAATGTTCTTTTTTCTACTGAAAGAATCAGAGAACATTTTTATTAGCCATGTCTGATAAAGAATTTTTACTAGTTATTTAGTGGCTAAGATTTAAAAAATCAGAACACCATTATACGATTTCCAGAATGACTAGGAAAAAAAAACAAGGTTTAGTTAACTACATAATTCACTTTACATCTTCTTTAGAAGTTTTCCATCTCAAGAAAATAATATCTCCAGGTTGTTTTCCAAAGTCTCTACTTGATTAATAAAGTCCTACCCAATTACTGAAAAATCCTTATCCCCAGTGTGGGAAACACCACGTAAGTGGTTCTCCTTAGAGAATGATGCCTTAACCTGAAACATTTCTACCTGGTGCCATAACCATTAAATGACAGAAAAAATGAGAATATTTTATCAACACAATGTAGGAGTGAAACCACAAGTACATGTATCCATCAGAAAACATGCTGCCAAATAAAAAGCATAGCTGAGTCTGAAGCTTTTAATTTATGTACACTCGAGGCTCAGCAATTCATTTTGTCACTTTCAGTTCCCCTAGCAGCCAAAAAGTAGCAGGCAGAAAAGAATTAAGAAAAATATATACAAGACAAAATTTCAAGCTTGAGAAAGTGAACTGGGAAATGTCCATCATTATTTGATTTTTGCACATGGAAGAATTTGTTCCAAATTGCAGATTGTTCCTCAAGAGGGATACTGCTTTAAATATTTCTTGTTAGATGCATTCATTGTACTGCTGAACATATACAAGAACTATTCTGATTTGGGGTTTGTAGGCTTGAAACCTTCCGTTGGATGCAGTACAGGGTGGAAACTGGGGAGACATTAGGAAGGAAAGCAAGACACAGCAATACTTACTTTTCTATGTTTAGGTAGGAAGATACTGAAATATTTATAAAGGTTCTGTATCTTTGTAAAAAGGAGGAATTGTTTCCTGTATTCTTCCATTTAATAATAATAGTATGCTCATTTGTCAGATGTTATTCATATTTTACAGATGAATAAATTAAGTCTCAGTGAAATAATATGACTTCACCAAGGTCACAACAGAGATCCAATACTGAAACTCAGGTCTTCTCATGGCAAGTTTTGTTACTAGGCCTACTACCGTAATTTTGAGAACAAAACAAAACAAAATGTTCTGAATTTGCTTAATTTTCTCCATTAGTTTTTCTGGTATATCTATATATTTGAAAAGTAATGTGTGAAAGTGACTGTAGATATATTTAAGTTTTATTTCAGACAATTGTCTCATTTGTTAAGCAAAATATCATTCTTTTATTATTCTTATTCTCACCTATTTGATACTACTTATCTTTGAAATATGTGTTCCAACATAATAATATTCATTAATTTCTTTAACAGCACTTATTTGAAGGCTAAGTTAAAGATATGCAATTTTATCTACTTTATTATAATTGTTTACCAATACAGAACAATATTTTTTTAATATTAGTAGTACTAAAAATTTTATATTTGTGCTTATAAGCAAAATTGTGTACATCTGCCTCTGCTCTGTGTTTAAAACTTATGTAAACTCTTTTACTCTCACCTAGGACAATGTACTGAGATATTTCATGAACTGCCAGGACCAAACTTCCAACATAAACATTATGTGTGTGTTTTTTTTTTCACAAAGTAAAATAAAATACAAAAGTAGTAATAATTCTTTACCTTTGCACAGCATTTTATAAACTAGCACTCCTTCCACATGCATTTTCTCACTTGTTCCTGATTTTAAAAATTGACATAATTGAGGTATTGTTTTTTGTTCTAAAGTTCTCAAAAATATTTACACAGAGCATACCTTAGATGTTAAACTGGTATCCCACAGATAAGTTCTGTTTGACACATAAAGCATGTCATTCACATTCCTTTAAAAAAATGAAGTTTTTGTAATACTCAGAAATATCACATAATTTTACTGTAATTTTAAAATGTTCTTCTATATATAATAGCCAATATTTTATACTTCATTTTATCCTTCAAATTGGGAGCCGATAAAATTAATTCAGTATTATAGTTAGAGATATATATTTCAAAAATACCATAACTATCTGAATCATAGTAGTAACAACAGACTAACATTTTGGTTGATAACATTTTACTTGATTAAACTTTGTTCCTACTTGACAACCTGTAAGATATGATCTCATTAGGGCTACTGTTCTAAGAGTTGACCAGCAAACAATAAGAACCAGTTTCCGGCCGGGCGCAGTGGCTCAAGCCTATAATCCCAGCACTCTGGGAGGCCGAGACGGGCGGATCACGATGTCAGGAGATAGAGACCATCCTGGCTAACACGTTGAAACCCTGTCTCTACTAAAAAATACAAAAAACTAGCCAGGCGAGGTGGCGGGCGCCTGTAATCCCAGCTACTCCGGAGGCTGAGGCGGGAGAATGGCGTAAACCCGGGAGGCGGAGCTTGCAGTGAGCTGAGATCCGGCCACTGTACTCCAGCCTGGGTGACAGAGCAAGACTCCGTCTCAAAAAAAAAACAAACCAAAAAAACCCCAAAAAAACAGTTTCCTTCCTTACAGCGAACAGATACTCAATTGGCCACGTCTATAATTCCTCTCTGCTTAAGCCAAATATTCGTTGCTGCTAACTTGCAATATTATGCAATGAAAAAACCCTATGAAAGAATTTGTGTGAATTATTAGAAGATTTTTACCATGGTATCATATCTAGGATTCCAAAAGTAGGGTACATTTTGTTTCCATAAATGTGAATGTTGGCATATGTTTTAAGTCCTCCAAATGAAAGATACTGTGTTGCAGTAACTAAGTGTGCATTTTTGCTTTTAAGAAGGACAAACTGTAATGTAGGGGAGAAGGAGCACTAACAGAATGAATACAGATGGCTTGCTGCTTACTCAAGCTTGTTTTCTTTGCTCTGCTACTGGAAATGTTGAAGAAGGTAGTGGGAACCATGGTACCCTACTCTCTGCTTTCCAAACCTAACACTTTATTCTGCTGTTTTTTTTTTTTTTTTTTTTTTTCAAGAATTTGTTAGATGATTAATTTAGGTGGTTCTGAAAAAATGTGAAACTTGATTATTATGGAAACAAATTTTCCATCTGCTAATCAAATATGTCACTCCCTACATTTTCTGTATTCCTGAAAATGAGACTTCAGACACCTTTTGGATCACGACCTTGGTTTGTGTGTAGGTTTCCATGTATAATTTTCTGACTTTTAAAGATTTTTGAACTGACATACACCAAAGTTGGAGAAATAATAAGGTCTTCATCATTCTTTTATATTCCCATTCTTCACTTACTTTCCCTCATATTAACATTTAATGTAGCCACAGTGTAGCTGTCAAGAACAGAAAATAAAGAGTGGTACAATAACATGAACAAATGTGTAGCACTTATTCAATTTGTATCACTTTTTCCATTGATGTTCTTTTTATTTTGTTCCAGATTCATATCAAAATCATGCAGTTGTGATTTCTTTTTGTCTGTCCTGATATGTAATGGTTCCGCAGTCTTTTCTTGTCTTTCATTATCTTGAGACTTTCAAAGCACATTGATCAAGTATTTGGTTTTATTTTAAACGGTTTTTTATCACCTTCCCCAGCACACTCTCTGTCCTTGTGCAGATTTACATTAGGTTCTGTCCCTTTCAGTTTGTTGGAATAAGTGCATTTAGGAGGATCTAGGTGGATGTGAACCACAATTTCAAAGATAAAAAGCAGATTTTATTTGGTGAGTTCATAAATCTCAATAGTCTTAAGCTCCACAAAGGGAATACAAAGCAGAATAGAACAACAGTTTATAAGAAAAAGAAGGAACCAAACCAGAGTGGTTCTTTAGTTCGGTAACTGCATAATATAAAATTGTTCTTTATATTATGGTAACTATAATAATTCGATAAAAAGGCAAGAAATTAAATAAATCAAATGGATCAAATTAAGATATCCTGATATCCCACAATGTGATATTTACATGGCTGGTGAAGAAATGTCTTCAGAGTACAAACAGTGTATGTGTAAAGTAGAGCAATTGCTCATGAAAAGCAGGCTATCTATTAAAGTGTGGGAGGCATCTGGTAAAGAGAGAGGTAGAAATTGTCCTGCAGTCTTTTTGCTGCTCTGTTTAAAGTAATGAACTTTGTTAAAATAACATAGTGTGCATTGTATTTTCAGCTTTACAGACTGTGTCAAATAGCTCTTGTGAACTGTGGAAAGCAACGTGATGAAAATGAGAAATGTTCCTCTACCTTATAGGAACAAGTGGGAAGGAGAAAAAGTGCATTGAAATATATGGGTGCATAAAACTCCCAATAATTGAGAAGTGCATTGCATGTGCCTCTCAGGTAGGAATAGGCTATCTAGCTGATTGCAGTGAGGGTAAAGAAATGTGATACTATTAATACTTGTCCTAGAAAAGACAAATCTACCATTTGAACCTCTACCAATTGTAACCAGGTTAGAATGTGAACCTCTTTTTTTTACTTCATCTATTTCACCTTAGTGTCATATTAGAAAGTGTAACAGAATTTTAAAATTATCTTCATTATTATCTTATATTTTTGTAATAATTACTAAAGTAAATATAACTTAATTGGCCATAATTTTACAAGAAAACAAACGTAATTAAAGACTATTGAATGTTGGCCAGACATGGTGGCTCATGCCTGTAATCCCAGCTCTTTGAGAGCCTTTTTGAACAATATGCTCACTTTTAAGAGTTTGTTCTGTGAATCATCATGTTATGATGATGATTAAACTCTGTTCTATGAGGAGCTGTGCATCATGTTTCTCCCCTTGTTGGAGAGAAGTGCAGCCCTTCTCACGTTCACTTTATTTTGTCATTTGAAAATATCCTTTACATAATAGGTACTCAAGATACGATGGTGATGATGACATTCAAATAACAAAACACACAGGAATGAAGAAAATCAGTATAATGATGGTTTAAACTATGTGAAAATAATGGTGATGTTAACACAGCATTTCAAAAGAAGAAAGCAAGAGAGATTGGGGAAATGAAAAGAATGTGCTATATAAATGAGTGTATTGGAAAAGCAATAACTTATCACTTATTGCGAGATTCTGCATGAAAGAAAGTGTTCTAAAGTCATAATACTTCCCAAGTTTATAGAGACTTAAACATTTTTTATTGATTCTGTGTGCTTGCAAGTAGATGACAGAGTGCATATGCCTTCACTTATAGATGGAGGCACTAAGATGTAGCAGTAGAGCTCCACTTAAGACAAAACGACATAGCACACAAAAGGAAAGGCTGTCGTTAAAACTTAAGCTCTCTTGATTTGGTCTTAGAGTCCCTGAAGAATGTGAAATATTCTTGCAGCGTTTTTATGTCTGAGATAATTCAAAGCCTAAGATGATATAAATATGTTTTTCTTGTTAGCTAAGTCAAGTCCTTTCTTAGTGTTTGTCTTATTGTCAAATATATGAAAAATTGTTTAAAAATAAAGCTTCAATATACCCAGCCTGAGTCTGTTATGATAATGATTAGTGGCTGCTAGTTCCCGATGCCCTTCTGTTTGTGCCTTCTTCACTCTCACCCTCTGCTTTCATATTCACATTTTCTTTTGTTTAATCTTTAATGAGAGGCAAAACACCATTTATGATTTAGTGTTGAGGAAAATTAACTAACTTTTCAAATGTACCTTTAGTTAATAACCTAACAAAAAAAAGAGAATTAAAACTACTATAGTTGTGGCCAAGAGCAAAGCAAGGCTTTCAGTAAGTGCTTCCTGTCCCTTTTAATTAACATAAACTGTAAGTCCAAGTTTATATGTATTAGCATAGTTAATTTATTGTCTTTTAAATGCTTTCTTCAATAAGTTCCCCAAAATGCTGTTTAAAACTCTCCATACTCTCAGTCCAGAGTTTGAAGCATGCTTTTCTTTCTTAAAAAAAAAATTCGAACCTGTAACATCAAGTGTACATTGTTTGGAAAACTAGGCAGACTAAAATTTAGCCACATTCCATCATTCCTTATTTCATTAATTTTTCGTAAAAAGAAAAATCCCCTTTAGGGACCCATAATTTGAAGTCGAAGTTGATTATCAAGTAAATTTTTTAGGAATGATGCATTTATAACTGATTTCTAAACCAGACCTAGTTCTCTCATATTTTGAAAATATGATTCATAAATGTTGTTCAGTGTGTTATGGGTTTTCTGTTTTTATCTTTTACTGAATCAAACAACCAACAACTTGTGTTTTTGCTTTTTAAAGAAAAGATTTCACAATAAACAAACAGTGCAATTATCAAATATTGTAACTTTATCTTGTAGCTTGGTTATCATGGTATGTAAGCTTTTAAGGACATAATAATATTAAAGATCCAAAAAAATATTGAACACAATTGGATATGAGTTCAAGAATTATCTTTGAAAATGTGACATTTTCCATTAACTTTAGAATATTGCAAAATAGGCAGACTGAGCTTCTGTTACCAGCTACTATTAACAAAATTTGAGCTGAGACTGGTTTAAAATTGAGCAACTCAGAGCAGTGATTGAGGAATTAGTATCATATGTCCAGTGCACAGAAGTTGATGACATATCACAGGGACCCAATACTAATCTAATAATGTATAATATTCATTGAACACACATTAAGAGTCAGATGCTATACTAAGCACTTTAGAAATTTATAGCAGAGCCAAAACATTCCTTTACCAAGAAAACTCATAGTCTTCATTATAGCTTGATATGACTAGGGTTTATTCATTAGATTTTTGACTTTCATATGCCTTCGTTGTAGCTCTCTGATACCTTTCTGAGATGTGGTAACTATTTCACATGATAGAAATTGAAAACATTCTCCAAGTTTAGCACTTCCACACATTAGATTGGACTAAGTCACAACTGTTTGAGTTCTCTTTGTGTTTTTAATAATATTGCTTTGATTTCAACTGGCAGCCACTATAAGTCTCAAGGGATTTAGCATTTCAGCCAAAAGGCCCAGCTTCAAGTCCAATCCAGGCACTGTTCTACAAACAAGAGGGATTTTGAAGGGAAAAGATATGTTCTGGGGGAGTTTTAAGATATGAGAAGGACTCAGAAATGACATGTTAATATCCATCATTTCATGGAGATCATGGTCCAGTGATGGACCCAATTTACCAAATAATGTAAAAAGATTTTTAGAAATATATGCAATAAAGAGCCTCACTGCCTAGGAGTGTTAGGTAGATTACAGGGCAGAAATAAAAGACAAGCATTGAAAAATGGTTATCATACCCAAAATAGGATGCCAATTAACAAAGTATATTTTTTAAAGTTGGGATAGCATTGTATATACTGGATATAACTCATTCTTTTGATTTTTTAAATATTTTTCTCAGAAAAATTAAATTGGGTTCACCTTTAAAATTTTCTATTTTTTATTGATGAAGTTAGACTAAGTAGGCTGGGCAAAACCATTCTTAAATGCAAATTCGTATAATTTAATTTTAAAATAAAAGTTAATGAAAAAAATAACATTAAAATATGTTGACATTCTCCACAACAATGCACAGCTGTTTAGAAGTTTGTTGTCATCAATATGCATGTATAGGTACCTAGTTTTTCTAAGTTTTTCTAATGCCGCATGCAGAATTGTAGTTTATGTTTTTACTTAACATTATCCCATAGGTTTTTTTTTTTTTTTTTTTTTTTTAAGTAGAATCTCACTCTGTAGCCCAGGCTGGAGTGCAGTGGTATGATCTTGGCTCACTGCAACCTCTGCCTCCAATGTTCAAGCAATTCTCCAGTCTCAGCCTCCCAAGTAGCTCCCAATTACAGGCACATGCCACCATGCTTAGCTAATTTTTGTATTTTTAGTAGAGGCGGGGTTTCACCATGTTGGCCAGACTGACCTTGAACTCCTGACCTTGTGATCCACCCGCCTTGGCCTCCCAAAGTGCTGGGATTACAAGGGTGAGCCACTGTGACCAGTCAGACATTTTTGTATTTTAAATTTCTTCCTTTTCAAAATACTGTTGAGAATTTTAATTTAAGAATATTATGTTTACATTTACAATTAGAAAGAGAAATCTTATCTTTCTAATAGAAGGGAGAGAAATGAAAATAGAGACCCACAGTAAGTGATTACTGCCATTCAGTTTAAAAATATTGAATGATTTCAGAAAGCAGGCCAATATAGGTGGTCTTGAGAGATTTATTAGTGGTAAATCAATGGCCGGTAAGAAAGAGAGAGAAATGACAGAAAGGAGATGAACTTTGAAGATTCAGATCTAGAAATCTTTGTCCCATTTGTTGATTGTTGATGATATCACAGAAGAAAAGCTCAAAGAAAGAAGAAAACTCATGGGCTAGTTAAGCAATCAGCCATAACACCAGATTCCACAGGTATCAGTGGTACTCTTGGTGAAATGGACAATGAAAAGGTAAGGAAAAATGGAAACTATTTCCAATGTTTGCTGATAAGGAGATAGAAAAAGAATGATAATTTGAGGGATAAAGCAATGAAGAAAAGGAAATTTGATTTAAATTTCTTTATTCGTTCTATGTATTTTTAAGATTGTACATATTTGAAAATGTAGGGGAATTTCTAGAGGAAAAAAAAGAATTTTATAAAACACTCAAAAAGAAATCAGAGGAGATAAAATTTAAAAGCCATGAGAGACAACACAGTGAATGTCAACTTATATTTATTAAAACCCACTTCTAAAGCATTGGAGTTTAAAATATGAATACTGTTAAATTGATTATTTGAAACAGATAGCTTTTTTCTTTAAAGAAGAAACATTTTATAAACAAGAAGAATCTTATGTACAATGACCATTTAAGAACTCATGGTATCCAATAACATCTTTTTAACACAATTTTAAAGCCAAATGATATATTTATCGAGATTTCAAAACTGCAGTAATATAATTTAAAAATTAATGACAGAGTCAAAAATATAAAGAAATTAGAAAAGACAAATATTAGAAGTAATCGAACCACATGCTCTGTGAGCTTCATTTACACTGCCCTGTATACTGTAATGACCATATTAATTTAGTTTTGCATGACAAAATATGTGTGTGCCTTTGTACGTATCACCACTATAAATTTATCATCAAGTCAGCAGTCACTTTGTTCATAAGATATATTTTGATGAGCGAAAAGAAATTGGTTTAATTCCATTCTTTAATTCTAGAAAATGACCCTCTATTCTATGACTCTTTTCTCATTTCTCAGCATTCATATTAAATGAAAAAATGTTCCCCATGAAAATACGTAAATCGAAAGCTTTTTTTGGGCTATCTAACCCTGCTTTTCGTTTGGATCATGAGGAAATTTTTAAGGTGCCTTTAAGATGGTATACAATTCTCTTAATTTTTATGTAAATATAAAGACACACAATAAGTGAATGAACACTGAATTTAGAAACCTAGTACTTGGATTTGAGCCTTGACTCTACACTTAGTTGTTGTATGATCCTGAGCAAACCTCCAAAGTTCTTTGCTCCTGAGTTTTATCATCTTAAAAATGGAGTTAATCCTTCCCTACCACATTTGTGGGAAGATTAGATGAAATGCCCATGTGTAATAATATGCCCTTTGTAAAGTATGTATCACGTTTCACATACAAGAGATTTTTCTCTTATTGCCTGTGCTCAGACCTACAGCAAAGATGTGGGTGGATAAAAGGTCCATACCTTCTCTTTTGTCTCTGGTTTAACCAGGTTAGAGCAAAACAATGTGGAATTGCAGAAGAGAGGTGATTAGTCTGTTTAAGGGCTCAGAGTGCTAACATTAGGGACTGTCAATGCAGTGAGCTGTGTACCAGATTTCCCTGCCTGGGAACATCTCAGTTCCAGGCCCAGGGTGGAAAGGCCCTCTATGAGCAGGGTCATTTACAGAGTACATTTCTGAATTCTACCTGAAAATATTAGGAATTTCAAACTGACCAATGTGATTCCAGGAAAACCACCACCAATGGCATATGGCACAAATTGAAATGATTTGACAAGAGAAAACATACTCAATATACTCTTTGCTCTCAACTTATTTAATAGTCCATACATATTTTTTTTTAATTCCTGAGGCTGGGGGTGGTAGCTCACACCTGTATTCCTAAACAGAGCTTTGGGAGGCTGAGGTAGGAGGATCACTTGAGCCTGGGAGTTCAAGACCAGCTTGGGAAATTCAGTGAGACACTGTCTCTATGAAAAAAATTTAAAAGGTAGCTAGGTATGGTGGTGTCCACCTGTAGTCCTAGCTACTCAGGAAGCCGAGGCAGGAGGATCGCTTGAGTCCAGTAGTTTGAGGCTGCAGTAAGCCATGACTGTGCTACAACACTCAAGCCTGGGTGACAGAGTGAGACTATATCTAAAAAAAATAAAATAAAATAAAGTAAATAAGATGGAGATTGTACCTGTATGTCCTTCTGAGCTATGTGCATACGCACACAATTCTGTGGGTGATATCTAGACCAGAGCTTCACACATCAAAGGCCTCGTTAGAAATAAAGAAATTACTTAGGACGACTTTACAATATGAAACCAGGAAAGGGGGATCTTGTATTTTAGAGGAAGCAGTGTATCATCATCTCATTATAAGTATTATCTTGCTTGTGTGGGGAGAACAAGACAGGAGGACACAAAAGGAAGAAACTGACAGTAGTGAAGATGGCTGCCAGGAACTGCCCAAGGGAGATGCTGAAGTTTGTTTCACCAAGTTCTGCCAGTTGGTATCCAGTTTGGCCCCTGTAATAGTCCTGCCTTCCCAGGTTCCAGGTTCCCCTATGGTTAGTCTGTTTGTTTTCTCAAGCCAAATTTCCTAAAACAAGTTCATGCTTGTGTACTGTAAGGAGAATATCATTGAAAAATATTTCCAAAACAAGGCTTTTAGGTTCCTAAACGGGGTTAAAATAACAGTTAAGATGAGACAGTTTGGGGAAGAAAGGTGCGGCATTTTCAATAGGGCCTTTGATAATGTGAGGCTTTCCCAATATGATATGGCTTTAGAAAGTTAACTTCCTATGTAAGATTATATGTCTCTGTGAAACAAATAAAATTGTGGATGGAATGCAATTATGGATGGGAAAAGTATGGGTACTACTGGGCAGCTATGGGGATAGAACGTTTTGTCTCTGCTTCAACCCTAATAACTCTCATGCTTCTCCACTCTCTTTCCTGTTTGCGTGACTAAAATGCCCTGAATTCAGTTAAGGGTAATTGAGTTAAATCAGTTTCCTATTGAAATAATATTAAAGTAATGATATATGGTAGAAAAAAAAATAGAACTGCTTTGTAAACCTCCGCTTTAATCCTGAGAAACAGCCTGATGAAATTTATTCCTTTCTGCCCTCCCTCTGTGTTTGAAAAATGAAGCAATGTTTTGCAGAGCAGTGCATTCCTTTCCTTTTTCCTTATGCTGATATCTATCTTCTTCATGTTGGCAAAAGATCATTGAATTCCGTTTCCGAACATCTGAAGTCGTACTCTTGCTGTAGTGACTGCCAGGTCCTGCCACAGAGTCAAGGGAGCTGGAAGGAGCCCTGAGAAGCAGCCTGCTGAGTAAATGGCTAATTAATGTAATGCACTTTAAAAAGTATTCCTAATTGAAAGCTATATTGGAGAGCAAGATGAAGTCATTCACAGAATTTTGGCTCCGTTTCTCTCAGCATGCATGGCTACTTGAAAACAGTCTTTAAACTAATCATTAATGGCCTGTAATGTAAATGTTGAATTTCATTATGAGACTTTTCTTTCTTTATTATATTGAAAAATCAGCTGCTTCTGAAGCTAGGAAGAATAACCTTTACTTGTTTGATGTCTTCTTGTTTCTAAAATGAACTCATTGAAACTGGTATTTGGAGCATAAAGTGAAGTCCTACTCAGGGGTGCCTGGTGTGACTAACCATGCTGTGAATTGTACAACTCCAGGAAGTGTTATTTACCCAGGCAACAACAGGGCTAGGTCTCCAGAAGTTATGTGATTCAGTAGTCCTGGTCAGAGCATTATTTTAATAGTACATTTATGGCTCATTCTTCATATCATATCTTCGTAACTGTACATCAGATTTTTCCTCCCTGGTGCATTTGGAAGCATTGAGGTCCAGGCTTGGAACATACCTATTTTTTAAAAAAAAAACAGAAGTAAGCAAAAACAGGGGATCTTTCTTCACTAGTTTGTGGATTCCTTGACAACAGAATCACTTTTCTCTTGTCAGTGCTTAATACACAAGTAATGAATGAATAAGGAAAATAACCTCTTGATGGAATAATTTATTCCTTGTGTTCGAAGAATGTTGAAAAAATTTGAGTGTGAACGTTTGGGTCTTCTTCTCGATGACAAATATGCCAAATTCTTTGAGACATTGTAGGAATGATCAGACTTGGAAAATTAAGTACAACCGTTACATATCTTAAGTGCTACTTTTGTAGGATGCCTGTAAAGATTTTGAAATTGCATTGAAAGGATAATATGCTTTGCATAAATTTTGAGGATTTTTTTTTTTACTGGTGAAATTTTGAATATTTTTCTTTCTAGAGAGGATTATGAATTCAAAAAGGCAAACAGTTATATAACTTTGTAAGCAAATGGTGATTATTGTTTTGTAAGAGTTTATTTGCATAATATTACAAGGATGTTTATGTTTTACACTGTAAAATAATCAAAACCTATTTTCTCAGGAATTCAGTAGGAAATGTAGATAGTAAGGTTTTGGTTGTTGACTGTGATGTTTATTTTGCAAATTCATTTTGAAATGACTTAAATTCACAACTGCCATTATGAAAAAGCAAGTAGCAAAATAAAGACCAAAATTGCCCCAAGGACTAATATAGTATATATGTTATATACATACATATATATAATAAATATATATTATAATATAATACATACATTATATAGTATGTTAATATAAATTATTTATATGTAAGATATAATTTATAAATACACACATTATATATATGTGTGTGTGCGTATACACACAGAGAGAGGATATATATAGACCTTAAGCCCACAGGTCTACATTAAATCTTTTCCTCTATGCTTCTCTAGCACACTGTCTATCCTCTGTTAATTACATTTTCTTGTAATTGTTTATTCCGTTGTTTGTATTCTTTACAAGACTGTAGATTCAATGAGTGAAGGAGTTAATAACAAACATCTTCCGTGAGATTCCCTGGATTAAATCTTGGCTGTATTATTTATAAGCTCTATGACCTTGAACAAGTTTATTTAGTATGACTGGGTCTCAGTTTCTTGATCTGTAAGTTGAGGGGAGTTAATAGCAGTAACTACATCATAACTTTATAGTGAGAATTCAATGAGTTTTTAAATGTAAAACACAGAGAACAATTGGCTTATATTAAGTGCTTAATATATATTAACACTGTACATTCCTAGTACACTGATACATTACGTTTTTATGACAGAACTCAATAAGCTTTTGTTGAATAAATCATACTTTCTTTTTTTTTTTTTTTTTTTTTCTTTTTTTTTGAGACGGAGTCTCGCTCTGTCGCCCAGGCTGGAGTTCAGTGGCCGGATCTCAGCTCACTGCAAGCTCTGCCTCCCGGGTTCACGCCATTCTCCTGCCTCAGCCTCCCGAGTAGCTGGGACTACAGGCGCCTGCCACCTCGCCCCGCTAGTTTTTTGTATTTTTTAGTAGAGACGGGGTTTCACCGTGTTAGCCAGGATGGTCTCGATCTCCTGACCTCGTGATCCGCCCGTCTCGGCCTCCCAAAGTGCTGGGATTACAGGCTTGAGCCACCGCGCCCGGCCATAAATCATACTTTCTGTTATAAAATGAATGCTTAGGTCTGGGTAGCATTAGAAAAGATATGTTAAGAAACAAACAAGAAAACACATCATTGCTGCCCTCAAGGAAATTAGACTATCACTGGGGAAGAATAATTTTTAGTCATAAATCATTTTTCAAAAAGATAAGGCAAAAGGCAACCAATTGGCTATACATTGGTAAACAGAGCAATTTTCCTCTAACAGAGCAATTCTGTCAGAAATTTAGAGAGAAGCTGGTCTGCTCTGCAGGAGCATCATTGGGAAAGGTAGGACTTGAACTACACCTAGGAGTATAGTTGAGACCTGACTAAATACAGACACATGAAAGGTTCCTGCTGTACAGAAGCCCAGATGGAGAACATTATATGTTCAGTTAGTGTCAATCCATCTTTGGATAAGTTGGTCCTTACTGCAGCTTATCAATTGTCACTTTGATAATTTATACTTAAAAATCAGCCTTTCCCCCACCTTGGAAATTTAGTGAAGGCTTTGAATTACTAACTAGTATATTTCATCCCCAATGTAAGAGATGTATCATTAGAGGGAAGGTAAGGAAAAGGAAAGGAGCAAACACATATGGGGGTTGATTAAAGCCTCTCGTTTGTTTCCTTTTCTTCTTGCTCTCCTAAGAAAAGAGATCAATGGTAAACAATTTTCTATAACTCTGCCAGACAGTAACCTTTTCAAAAAGTTAGCAATTACTTTTGTGGTTTTTCTTTGTACATTCATCTTTATACTGAATAGAAACACAGAACCATCGATGTCCTTTTATTCATTATACTCATCTCCAGCTTTCAAAATTCTGATGTTTATAATAATTCTCAGCTCACCTACTTTATATAGTAGTTACAGAAAATATTTCTTCAGCCCAGAGTCTAGTGAAATTTGTCTCTGTTTTTTTTTTTTCTTTTTTTGTCAAAATACCTACCTACATCACTTAAAATGAAATAGGTTGGTAGTTTCAATGTCACCTAAATAGGCAGTCTAGGCAAGTTTTTTGGAAAATGTCTATATCCCATTCAGTTTTAATGAACCAGCAAAAATTAACTGTCAAACATGTTAAGAGTAGAAACAATAGCACACTGAGCAAGCCAACCAACCAAGCAACCAAACAAACAAACAAAAAAACAAAATATGCACAGATCTAGAACTGAGAGCGAGCCTGATTTGCTTTAAAACTTGAAAAAAAAGGCCAGTGGGGCTAGAGTGCAGAGTGCAAGAGGTAGAGAGACCGGAAGGAGGGAGGGGAAGTTGGTAGCATACGATCACAAAGGATTATGTAGGAGGTGCCAAGACATTTTTGTTTCATTCTACCTGCAACAAGATGCCACCAAAAGGTTTTAGGCAAGGCTTAATTTAAATTTTTAAAACATTGTGCTGGCTGCTATGTGCACAATTAGTTCAAGAAAAGTAAAATTGGAAATGGCAAGATCAATTAGAAAGCAGTTTTATTAGGGAAGAACTGATTATGATGTGGATTACCATGATTTCAATCAAACTGGAGAGAAGCAGAGGGATTTAAAGTAGATTTGACATCTATAAGCAACACTGCTGGATTAAATATTAGCGGGCATGGAGTAGAGGAATCTGGATGAGTTTCAGTTTTACGGCTTAAGCAGTTCAGCTAATTGTGGTGGCATCTGCTGGTCTGGCAAAGCCTATGAGAGGCAAAAATTTCAGAGTACAGTAAAATATAGTCAAGAATAGAGTCAAGAGTTTTTCTTAGGGCATAGTATATTTGTGATATCTGAATGAAATTTCAATAGGCTATGATAAGAAGATATTTGAATATATGAGCTTACTGCTAAGATACGAAGTTTGATATAAAAATGTAAATTTGAGAAATGTGAGCATATAGGTTATATTTAATGCCACTGGAATACAGGAGAACATTTTACGGACACAGCAGAGTTACAGAGTAAAACTTCGAATCAAGCTCTAGTAACTTGAACACTTAACACAGGCACAGGTGGGAGGAAGCTAAGATAGTGCTCATTCCGGAAGCAAAGATAAGTAAATGTATAAAGAAGGGAAAAAAGCTCAAAGAGACAGGAATAAAAACATATTATTTAGAGTCTGTAACATGCATTGTCAGGCAGCTTGGAGCAGAGTTGTTTTGATCAAGTAATGGAGACAAAGCTAAATAGAAGTTGATTTAAAGGATATTAGAGAATAGGAAGTAAAGAGAGTGTCAGTAGATTTAGGGAAGAAATGAAATAGATGTATTGGGCAGTAGCTGTCATTTCATGTTCCGCCTAACATTCTTTGTTACTGTTTGGAAATTTTTAGTTACTACAACTAATGCAGGAAATTGGTTGGATATCTCTGCTTTCCCACATGCTGACACTTAACTCTTTTTTAAAATAACAAACTTCTTTATATTTAATAGTGTTGTCTTAGAAAAGAATGATACAAACCTAACTTGCACGTGCAAATTAGTAATCCTGACAACTCATCTAAAAATCAGACTTTAATTGACTAAACTAAATGAACTCTAAACATCAATTTCAAGTGTAGGGCCTAAAATATTTGAGGTGGAGCACAGATTTAACCTGCCCAGAATCCTGATTTCAATTCCGCTCCTTTTTCTATCTGATACTCTATCTGGACTGCTCTGCAGGAGTGCTATTGGAAAGGTAGGACTTGACTTACGCCTAAGAGTATAGTTGAGACCTGACTAAATACAGACACACGAAAGGCTCCCTCCGTACAGAGCCCAGATGGGTGCACCTTGAAAAGTTGCCTCCTTTCCTCCTGGTTACCTGTTGATACACTAGAGGAGTGTATTTAGGTGACCATGCAATGCCAGGAAAGGAAATGGAATTTCATGCGTGATTTGTTAGTTAACTATTCACAGTCTTATGTGCCTCTTAAAGGGACCATAATTAAATTCTTAACTCAGAATCCCTGTCATTTGCACATTGTGAAAGCTATTTAAAATCTATTTTGATCAATCTCTAATTTATCATTTGCTTTACACACACACACATGCGCACACACACACACGAACTGCTTCTTCGAAGTAACCTGTGAAAGATTAAAAGCTGTTAACAAGTTTTAAATTTACTATTATTCAGGGTCACAATTCACTGTTTAATCACTAAAAGGGAACAGCTACATTTCATAATAAAATACAGCATTCTTAGGTATTCTGCTAAATTACCTACTAAGAGAAATTTCCATCTGTACCAGGACTAACTGCCCATACTAAAGGAGAACACAGGGGCTTAGAATTTATCTGCATTACATTCTAATTCTTCAAGCTGTGTCTATATGTTAAAGAGGTGTTTTGGTTTTAATCTATCTAAAGGTGTCAAGCTGATATTCTCATTAATTCAGAGATGTTGGGCCTCTTCATTGCTAGGTCAAGGAAATGTTCAGTGGGTGGCACTGTGCTGAGGGTCTCACAGTGAGACCAGGAGCTCTAAGTATAAAACCAGCTTCGTACATAAGGTAGCAATCATTAAAGTCAATCTGAATTTCAGTGGAGGTTTTCAGCACCATGCCAAAGATTTTAGCTGATTGCCAGTTGCACACTTCTTGTTTCATCATCTGTACTATTTGTGTTATCTTTATTCTTTCTCTACTATGTTCCTTACTTCAACCTACAAATAAAAAACTATTATGTGACTTTGGATATCACCCTCAACTAAGAAAACAATGACCTAAACAAGTTTTTGTTTTGCGAGTCTTTCTCGCACTGTCGCTCAGGCTGGAGTGCAGTGGCGCCATCTCGGCTCACTGCAAGCTCCGCCTCCCGGGTTCACGCCATTCTCCTGCCTCAGTCTCCCGAGTAGCTGGGACTACAGGTGCCCACCACCACACCCGTCTAATTTTTTTGTGTGTATTTTTAGTACAGACGGGGTTTCACTGTGTTAGTCAGGATGGTCTCATTCTCCTGACCTCGTGATCAGCCTGCCTCGGCCTCCCAAAGTGGTGGGATTACAAGCGTGAGCCACCGCACCCGACCCACAAGTTTTTAAATTACTTTAACCTAGCTAATGTCCTAAAGGTCATTTTTCTAGGTTACTTCTATCTGGAAGGTAACACTTGTTTGTATTCTATTTGATATTCCTTTGCTTACAAATTTTAGTAAGAATCATTCTATGTATGCATAAGCAGTAATGAAAGTGAAATATTTGTTACATTTGTTTGCTTGACTGAGGACCAAATTTTAATAGTTCTACCCTAATGTTCTTCGAGTCTTTGATATATTGATCAGAGTTCATCTTCATAACTACAATACTAGTTTTACAATCTGTAAAATAACAGATAAGTCAGGAAATCACTGTGTAAGATGTGAAATATAGAGTCATCATTCATTCTGGAGGCTGGTATGTTCACAAGATTAGTACAAAGAGACTCTCCACTTTGTGCCAAGGGCGAAGTATTTAATGTTCCACATTAAAGTTGCTGTTCCAGTGTTGGGGTAGTTGGATGTGTTAGAGATTACAGGAGAAGGAAATGGCATCTTTCACTCTAAAGTCAACCACTGAAATATGAAGCAAATTGAGAGTAACTAGAATTAAATACCATTAAATAATGGAATATGAAGTTTTAGTAGAACATCATGAATAGTACAATTTTCACTTGTTCATATTTTGGTTTGTTTGTTGCTTATTATTTTTTGCTAATATACTCATATCACTTCTCTCATCAAAGTCAAGACACATTTGAGAGTGAAAATCAGTGATTAAAAAACAACATAATGTAACATTTGAAATATATACAGGTATATTTGTATATTTTTACAATTGTAGCTTCTATTTCAACTGGAAAATATCCTAATTAATTAGGATGTAGTTAAAAAAGAACAATGAACACCATACCAGCGATATTTCATACTCATTGGTTTCTTCGGGAAGAACATTGTTTTTCTTTAAGACACTGTGCTATGCAAAGTCATACGTTTATATTATACAAGTAATTAACTGCAAAAAAGCAAATAACTGTACCTTCATTGTTGAACATTTTGTACAACTTATAATGGGATTCTTAGCAATATCAGATGTTCAATATTTCTTAGGATGGCTGGTAAACAAACTCTTAATATTCCTGTCATAATTTTCTTCAGATCTCATTATCTTGGACATGGTTTATTTTCATCACTCCATTCCAAAATACTTGTAACCAGCCAGTAGGTAGTGTATTTGCTATTACACTTGCCCTGTGTCAAATACTATTGGAGAAGCTGCATATATTTTTGGTATCTGAGCAAGTCAAAGTTAAATTGAAGAAGATACATTTATTTTGGATTTCGTTGAATATATTTTGCACTTATAGTACCATATTCTTTATAGAAAATTATATTACAAATTATTGTCATATGGATAAGTGGTCAAAGACTATATTGCCAAAAAATGTAACTTAAAATATAATTAAGTTAGTGCTACTCATTCCAATGTAGAAATGTTTCCAGGAATACCCTACTCCGTACCTAACATCATAACGTGACGGTGTCAGCCCAAAGGTCTTCTCACAATGTAAATATGTCCTAAAACATCAAGCACTCAAAGTGTGAGGATAGGAAGAAGAAACAAGTATTTAAAAGCGTGAGCAAGAAGCAGTTCTATGTAATATTATCTCAATCATTAAACATGTAAAATAATAAAGGAATAATTTTATTTTCATTGACACTTCATCGAAACAGAATGTTCTCTTGCAAAGTGTAATCCATAATGCAGTGTTTACTATCACAAACATATCATTCATAAGCTTTTGATAAGAATTAAGTGAAATATAATTTGTGAAAATTTCAAGAAAAAGTATGTACCAGTATTTTTTAAAAATCCAGACACCTGTGCTTTATATACCTCAACTATCAATAATAATAAAAATAACTAATTTCACTCAACTATAGTAAAAGATGGTTTAATGATCTTTCCATTATCTACAGATGGTATTTCACAATTTCTGCCGTATAAACAAGAAATTTAAAAGTAATACATTTTTTAAAACTAGGAAAAAAGTATTTTATGAATATGTTAGGTAGTTAAATAATATTTTTTCCCTGGATGGCATGATATTCTTATGTTTGTCAACTATTCTTAAATAGAAATTTGTTGTGATTTCTTTTTTTCTTTAAACATGTATTTATTTTTATATTTTATTTTGTGCTTATGTTTGTCTTTTCCTTTAAGAGGGTTCCCTGGTTTCACCAGTTTTTAAACAATTCTGGAAGAGCTGAACACTGCTTAAGATATTTATATTAGTTCGTTCTCACACTGCTTTAAAGAAATACCTGAGACTGCGTAATTTATAAAGAAAAGAGGTTTAATCAGTTCATAGTTCTGCAGGCTGTACAGGAAGCATGCTGGCATCAGCTTCTGGGAAGGCCTTAGGGAACTTGCAATCAGGAAGGAAGACAAAGGAGCCTCAATGCCCATGGCTGGAGCAGGAGAGAGAAGGGGGAGGTGCCATACACTTTAAAACAACCAGATTTTGTCAGAACTCTTATTAGGAGAACAGCAGCAAAGGGGGAAATCTGCTCTACAATCTAATCACCCCTTCCCGTTCCCCACCTCCAACATTGAGGATTACAATTCAACATGAGATTTGGGTGGGGACACAAATCCAAACCATATCAATATTCTAGGGAGCAATGTAACAATGTTTAGCCATATTAAGTTTAGGTCTTAGCCAAAGTTTTGGTCTATGACTTGGTAATTCTGATCTTAGGTGTCTCTATTCCCCAATAATTCAAATAGCCTTTGACTTCCCTACTGTAGTAGTAAGTTGAAAAGTGTCCATAATTGAGAAAATAGATGGAAAAGATATGGTAGTTTGGTATCTCATTGTACTACTTTGTGAATAGAAGTAATAAACTAGATCTTAAAAACAGCTTTCAGTGGATAAATACAATTTAATTCTCTAAATTGAAAGCAATCATATGCACTTTGCCAAAACCCTCATGCAAAAAAATCATAGACAGTGTCTACAGTAGGAATGATGAATGGAAACAAATGAAGGTATAAAACACAACAGATGTGAGAATTTTCCATGAACTGAAAACCAGCATTTTTCCCGAACCTGAGAACGATGGACTCACACTTGTTCATTTAATGTCAGAAAGAAAAAGAGGAAAACAGATTGATTAGTTATCATGAGAATAATTATTTATAGGTTGCGTATACACACTATGTAGTGTAGTGCTAGGTATACTGTAGAGATAATTATTCTTGGCTCTTGTTATATACAAAATTAAATAATCTGTGATAGATAATGATGGCATATATTCAAAACAGACTATAAAAATATATGCAACTAAAGGAATGCATGTATAGTCCAACTTCCTCCTTCTTTGCTTTAAGTTCTCATAGTCCCCAGGACTAACTCTTAATTTTTTTCCTTGCCATTGTTTTCCCTCAATTTTTGTATTATTGTATTCCTGCCACAAAATTCACTAACACTGGTAGTTTAAATTCCAGAACTCTGGGAACAAATGCTTACTAGATAATTCTATCAACACAAACTCAACAAATGCACAGCCGAACTTAGTATGTTTTGTGCAAAATGTCCTCCTCAGCCTAGATATTGAGATTAACATTATTTGCTAAAAAATTGAAAAACTACTTGAGTCCTCCATCAATCGAAATTCAAATCCCATTTATTCCATATCTTAGCACCTCTCATCTATTTCCATCTTCATCTTTTGATAGGACTCTTGCATTGGTTTCTTATGTTTTTCCTTTGTCTCCATCAATTGTATTCTCTATAGTGATACTCACCACTACAAAAATTAAAAAAAATCCATCCTTTTAAAAATAAAAATCTGAATAAAAAGTACATTTAACTTCATTATTTGGTTCTAAACTTTATTTGCAACATCATCAACATCACCATATAATCACATTTAAAAAAAATAATATGCATTTCAGGAGGCTGAGGTGGGAGGATTGCTAAAGCCCAGGAGTTCAAAGCCAGCATGGGCAACATAGCAAAACCCTTTCTCTATGAAAAACAACAAGCCAGGGGCAGTGGTTTACATCTGTAATGCCAGCATGTTAGGACGCCGAGGCGGGCGCATCGCTTGAGGTCAGGAGTTTGAGACCAGCCTGGCCAACATGGTGAATCCCCATCTCTACTAAAAATACAAAAATTAGCCGGGCATGGTGGCACATGCCTGTAGTCCCAGCTACTTGGGAAGCTGAAGCAGGAGAATCATTTGAGCCTGGGAGGCAGAGGTTGCAGTGAGCCGATATTGCGCCATTGCACTCCAGCCTGGGCAACAGAACAATACTCCATTAAAGAAAAGAAAAGAAAAGAAAAGAAAAGAAAAGAAAAGAAAAGAAAAGAAAAGAAAAGAAAAGAAAAGAAAAGAAAAGAGGAAAAACAACAAAAGCAGTCCATTTGGAATTAGTGTTCATAATTCTGCCATTTTTTTAACTCCAAAATTTATTTACACATGCTATCTTCTTTATCTTCTGCCTGCTCAGGCTTCTAGATCAAAGGTCTCTTGCTCCTCACTCAATTGTTCTTTGATTTTATTTTATTTTTTTTAATTTTATTTATTTATTTATTTATTTATTTATTTATTTATTTGAGACAGAGTCTCCCTCTGTCGCCCAGGTTGGAGTGCAGTGGCCAGATCTCAGCTCACTGCAAGCTCCGCCTCCCGGGTTTACGCCATTCTCCTGCCTCAGCCTCCCGAGTAGCTGGGACTACAGGCACCCGCCACCTCGCCTGGCTAGTTTTTTGTATTTTTTTAGTAGAGACGGGGTTTCACTGGGTTAGCCAGGATGGTCTCAATCTCCTGACCTCGTGATCCGCCCGTCTCGGCCTCCCAAAGCGCTGGGATTACAGGCTTGAGCCACTGCGCCCGGCCTGATCTCATTTCTTAAGCAAAATTCTTCTTTGCCTTAGTATATTCTATTTTGTCCATAACAATCTCATATTATTTGCATTGATTATATTTATTTATTTGTTATTCCTGCTATTGGAGTGTAAGTCCCTTGAAAGCATAAACTGTGTCTTATATGTATTTTTTATCTTAGTATAGCGGTGCAAAATTGGTACTCAATAAATACATGGTATGCACATTGATGAACCATGAATAAATGAAACAACCTAAAATTCTTTCTATAGCAGAATTGATAAATTGCTGTGATTTCATACAAAGAATATTTTATTTTATTCAGCAATAAAAATAAATTAATCACAGAAATATGATTTTAAGCAAAAATGCCAGACATATAAAGAAAAAAATTATAATTTTATCTATACTGTTAGGATAAAAAAAACTCCCTCTGCCCTCTTACGTTCAATGATGGGAAACTGCAAATTAAACAGACAAAAGATAGATTTTAAAGATTTTTAAAAAAATATTTATTCATATTCCTATGGAGTTACCAAAGAAATAGCTAGCTGGGTAAATGGCTAAAGTTAGAGGTTTATATACCTAATTTGGTAGAGAAAGGGAGAAGGAGAAAAGGTTTCTATGGGAATAATAAATAGGTTTCTTTAGCAAAGATAAATAGATTGTTAGAACAAACTGGAAATAAAAAACTTTGTTTATGCAGATGTCAGTGGTCTTTCTCTCATCTTCATGGCCATGAAACTATCCCAGAGAGGAAATTTATGATAGCTTGATTTCACAGTATTGCCCCTTTAAATCAGATAAGAAAAGCTCTAAGAAGGACGATTTTGGCATTTGTTGAAGTTTTGAACGTATTTAGCTTAAAATAAACTTTGTACTAACTCTGGGGTTCCGAAATAGCTCTCCACAACATGAAGTTAAAGAAACAACGAGAAAACAGGTAAATGTGTAATGTTAGCAGTTAGGATATGGGTTACTTTTTTGAGGAGATGGAAGTGATTGAGAGGGCCTAAGAGAGGACTTTTGTAATATTGGTGGTATTCTATTTCTTGCTCTGGGGAGCAGTTGTTTACTTAGATGTATTCAGGTCGAGGGAATTTGTGGAGTGATATGTGCATGGCTTCTGTAATTTTCTGTCTGCATATTTTCCCCAAAAAAGGTTATTAAAGAAGAATGAAAGAATAAATGAATAAATTCAATTTGATGTTTAATCAAAATTGAGTTCAATATGTCGAATAGTAGGTAGCAGAGAAATCATGGAAGTGTGTAATCAGGACCAATGTGACTATCTTTATAATTAATCAAGTAAAGATTATGAATGGCTGATTTCTGAAATTGCTTAACTGGAGGAGAAATATTGACCTCCTACCTCTGAGATATATTGAGGCTCAGACTTATACAAGTAATGATCTACTTAGCTCTGGACTTGGATGCCACAAAGGACCTCAAAACTATTTCCCAAACTGAACCCATCATCTCTTCTTCCTACTGGCCAGGCCAGTGGCATCACTTGTGTTTTCTGATTTCGTAAACATCATCATCAATCTTTCAGTTTCTCAAGTCAGGACCCTGGAAGGTAAAATAGAGTCATCCAAGCAATCAATACATTCTGTTTATCATGCTTTGCATACATTTCTTAGGTATGCCTATTTCTTCCCATCTTCACCGTCCTGTTCATGTCAGGGCCATCATCTCCTTTGCCTGCATTGCTATAGCATCCATAGCTATAGCTAGATTGTTTTACTAGCTCTGGTATTATCTTTACTGTCATTTATTTTCTATAATGCAAACAGAATGATCTTTCTAACTACCTTCAGAGAACTGAACAAAGGTGTATTTTAAGAATGCATTGCCCTGAGGTGAGTTTTGTGAGAATAAAACAAATAGCTTCGGGAGCAAGATGGCCGAATAGGAACAGCTCCAGTCTCCAACTCCCAGCGCGAGCGACACAGAAGACCGGTGATTTCTGCATTTTCAACTGAGCCTCTGCTGCTGATACCCAGGCAAACAGGGTCTGGAGTGGACCTCAAGCAATCTCCAACAGACCTACAGCTGAGGGTCCTGACTGTTAGAAGGAAAACTATCAAACAGGAAGGACACCTACACCAAAACCCCATCAGTACATCACCATCATCAAAGACCAGAGGCAGATAAAACCACAAAGATGGGGAAAAAGCAGGGCAGAAAAGCTGGAAATTCAAAAAATAAGAGCGCATCTCCCCCGACAAAGGAGCGCAGCTCATCGCCAGCAACGGATCAAAGCTGGACGGAGAATGACTTTGACGAGATGAGAGAAGAAGGCTTCAGTCCATCAAATTTCTCAGAGCTAAAGGAGGAATTACGTACCCAGCGCAAAGAAACTAAAAATCTTGAAAAAAAAGTGGAAGAATTGATGGCTAGAGTAATTAATGCAGAGAAGGTCATAAATGAAATGAAAGAGATGAAAACCATGACACGAGAAATACATGACAAATGCACAAGCTTCAGTAACCGACTCGATCAACTGGAAGAAAGAGTATCTGCGATTGAGGATCAAATGAATGAAATGAAGCGAGAAGAGAAACCAAAAGAAAAAAGAAGAAAAAGAAATGAACAAAGCCTGCAAGAAGTATGGGATTATGTAAAAAGACCAAATCTACATCTGATTGGGGTGCCTGAAAGTGAGGGGGAAAATGGAACCAAGTTGGAAAACACTCTTCAGGATATCATCCAGGAGAACTTCCCCAACCTAGTAGGGCAGGCCAACATTCAAATCCAGGAAATACAGAGAACGCCACAAAGATACTCCTCGAGAAGAGCAACTCCAAGACACATAATTGCCAGATTCACCAAAGTTGAAATGAAGGAAAAAATCTTAAGGGCAGCCAGAGAGAAAGGTCGGGTTACCCACAAAGGGAAGCCCATCAGACTAACAGCAGATCTCTCAGCAGAAACTCTCCAAGCCAGAAGAGAGTGGGGGCCAATATTCAACATTCTTAAAGAAAAGAATTTTAAACCCAGAATTTCATATCCAGCCAAACTAAGTTTCATAAGTGAAGGAGAAATAAAATCCTTTACAGATAAGCAAATGCTTAGAGATTTTGTCACCACTAGGCCTGCCTTACAAGAGACCCTGAAGGAAGCACTAAACATGGAAAGGAACAACCGGTACCAGCCATGGCAAAAACATGCCAAAATGTAAAGACCATCGAGACTAGGAAGAAACTGCATCAACTAACGAGCAAAATAACCAGTTAATATCATAATGGCAGGATCAAGTTCACACATAACAATCTTAACCTTAAATGTAAATGGACTAAATGCTCCAATTAAAAGACACAGACTGGCAAACTGGATCAAGAGTCAAGACCCATCAGTCTGCTGTATTCAGGAGACCCATCTCACACACAGAGACATACATAGGCTCAAAATAAAGGGATGGAGGAAGATTTACCAAGCAAATGGAGAACAAAAAAAAGCGGGGGTTGCAATACTAGTCTCTGATAAAACAGACTTTAAACCATCAAAGATCAAAAGAGACAAAGAAGGCCATTACATAATGGTAAAGGGATCAATTCAACAGGAAGAGCTAACTATCCTAAATATATATGCACCCAATACAGGAGCACCCAGATTCATAAAGCAAGTCCTTAGAGACTTACAAAGAGACTTAGACTCCCATACAATAATAATGGGAGACTTCAACACTCCACTGTCAACATTAGACAGATCAACGAGACAGAAAGTTAACAAGGATATCCAGGAATTGAACTCATCTCTGCAGCAAGCAGACCTAATAGACATCTATAGAACTCTCCACCCCAAATCAACAGAATATACATTCTTCTCAGCACCACATCGTACTTACTCCAAAATTGACCACGTAATTGGAAGTAAAGCACTCCTCAGCAAATGTACAAGAACAGAAATTATAACCAACTGTCTCTCAGACCACAGTGCAATCAAACTAGAACTCAGGACTAAGAAACTCAATCAAAACCGCTCAACTACATGGAAACTGAACAACCTGCTCCTGAATGACTACTGGGTACAGAACGAAATGAAGGCAGAAATAAAGATGTCCTTTGAAACCAATGAGAACAAAGATACAACATACCAGAATCTCTGGGACACATTTAAAGCAGTGTGTAGAGGGAAATTTATAGCACTAAATGCCCACAAGAGAAAGCAGGAAAGATCTAAAATTGACACTCTAACATCGCAATTAAAAGAACTAGAGAAGCAAGAGCAAACACATTCGAAAGCTAGCAGAAGGCTAGAAATAACTAAGATCAGAGCAGAACTGAAGGAGATAGAGACACAAAAAACTCTCCAAAAAATCAATGAATCCAGGAGTTGGTTTTTTGAAAAGATCAACAAAATTGACAGACCACTAGCCAGACTAATAAAGAAGAAAAGAGAGAAGAATCAAATCGATGCAATTAAAAATGATAAAGGGGATATCACCACCGACCCCACAGAAATACAAACTACCATCAGAGAAAACTATAAACACCTCTACGCAAATAAACTGGAAAATCTAGAAGAAATGGATAATTTCCTGGACACTTACACTCTCTCAAGACTAAACCAGGAAGAAGTTGAATCCCTGAATAGACCAATAGCAGGCTCTGAAATTGAGGCAATAATTAATAGCCTACCAACCAAAAAAAGTCCAGGACCAGATGGATTCACAGCTGAATTCTACCAGAGGTACAAGGAGGAGTTGCTACCATTCCTTCTGAAACTATTCCAATCAATAGAAAAAGAGGGAATCCTCCCTAACTCATTTTATGAGGCCAACATCATCCTGATACCAAAGCCTGGCAGAGACACAACAAAAAAAGAGAATTTTAGACCAATATCCCTGATGAACATCGATGCAAAAATCCTCAATAAAATACTGGCAAACCGAATTCAGCAGCACATCAAAAAGCTTATCCACCATGATCAAGTGGGCTTCATCCCTGGGATGCAAGGCTGGTTCAACATTCGCAAATCAATAAACATAATCCAGCATATAAACAGAACCAAAGACAAGAACCACATGATTATCTCAATAGATGCAGAAAAGGCTTTTGACAAAATTCAACAGCCCTTCATGCTAAAAACGCTCAATAAATTCAGTATTGATGGAACGTATCTCAAAATAATAAGAGCTATTTATGACAAACCCACAGCCAATATCATACTGAATGGGCAAAAACTGGAAAAATTCCCTTTGAAAACTGGCACAAGACAGGGATGCCCTCTCTCACCACTCCTATTCAACATAGTGTTGGAAGTTCTGGCTAGGGCAATCAGGCAAGAGAAAGAAATCAAGGGTATTCAGTTAGGAAAAGAAGAAGTCAAATTGTCCCTCTTTGCAGATGACATGATTGTATATTTAGAAAACCCCATTGTCTCAGCCCAAAATCTCCTTAAGCTGATAAGCAACTTCAGCAAAGTCTCAGGATACAAAATTAATGTGCAAAAATCACAAGCATTCTTATACACCAGTATCAGACAAACAGAGAGCCAAATCAGGAATGAACTTCCATTCACAATTGCTTCAAAGAGAATCAAATACCTAGGAATCCAACTTACAAGGGATGGAAAGGACCTCTTCAAGGAGAACTACAAACCACTGCTCAGTGAAATAAAAGAGGACACAAACAAATGGAAGAACATACCATGCTCATGGATAGGAAGAATCAATATCGTGAAAATGGCCATACTGCCCAAGGTAATTTATAGATTCAATGCCATCCCCATCAAGCTACCAATGAGTTTCTTCACAGAATTGGAAAAAACTGCTTTAAAGTTCATATGGAACCAAAAAAGAGCCCGCATCTCCAAGACAATCCTAAGTCAAAAGAACAAAGCTGGAGGCATCACACTACCTGACTTCAAACTATACTGCAAGGCTACAGTAACCAAAACAGCATGGTACTGGTACCAAAACAGAGATATAGACCAATGGAACAGAACAGAGTCCTCAGAAATAATACCACACATCTACAGCCATCTGATCTTTGACAAACCTGAGAGAAACAAGAAATGGGGAAAGGATTCCCTATTTAATAAATGGTGCTGGGAAAATTGGCTAGCCACAAGTAGAAAGCTGAAACTGGATCCTTTCCTTACTCCTTATACGAAAATTAATTCAAGATGGATTAGAGACTTAAATGTTAGACCTAATACCATAAAAATCCTAGAGGAAAACCTAGGTAGTACCATTCAGGACATAGGCATGGGCAAAGACTTCATGTCTAAAACACCAAAAGCAACGGCAGCAAAAGCCAAAATTGACAAATGGGATCTCATTAAACTCAAGAGCTTCTGCACAGCAAAAGAAACTACCATCAGAGTGAACAGGCAACCTACAGAATGGGAGAAAATTTTTGCAATCTACTCATCTGACAAAGGGCTAATATCCAGAACCTACAAAGAACTCAAACAAATTTACAAGAAAAAAACAAACAACCCCATCAAAAAGTGGGCAAAGGACATGAACAGACATTTCTCAAAAGAAGACATTCATACAGCCAACAGACACATGAAAAAATGTTCATCATCACTGGCCATCAGAGAAATGCAAATCAAAACCACAATGAGATACCATCTCACACCAGTTAGAATGGCGATCATTAAAAAGTCAGGAAACAACAGGTGCTGGAGAGGATGTGGAGAAATAGGAACACTTTTACACTGTTGGTGGGATTGTAAACTAGTTCAACCATTACGGAAAACAGTATGGCGATTCCTCAAGGATCTAGAACTAGATGTACCATATGACCCAGCCATCCCATTACTGGGTATATACCCAAAGGATTATAAATTATGCTGCTATAAAGACACATGCACACGTATGTTTATTGCAGCACTATTCACAATAGCAAAGACTTGGAATCAACCCAAATGTCCATCAGTGACAGATTGGATTAAGAAAATGTGGCACATATACACCATGGAATACTATGCAGCCATCAAAAAGGATGAGTTTGTGTCCTTTGTAGGGACATGGATGCAGCTGGAAACCATCATTCTTAGCAATCTATCACAAGAACAGAAAACCAAACACCGCATGTTCTCACTCATAGGTGGGAACTGAACAATGAGATCACTTGGACTCAGGAAGGGGAACATCACACACAGGGGCCTGTCATGGGGAGGGGGAAGGGGGGAGGGATTGCATTGGGAGTTATAACTGATGTAAATGACAAGTTGATGGGTGCAGCACACCAACATGGCACAAGTATACATATGTAACAAACCTGCACGTTATGCACATGTACCCTACAACTTAAAGTACAATAATAATAAATAAATTTAAAAAACAAACAAACAAACAAACAAAAATAGCTTCTTTAAAAAAAATGGAAAGTATAGGCATCACATTTCTTACATGTCACAAAGTTAGGATGGCATTCTATTTATATACATAAACAGTCTTTCTATTTAGAGTTAGCATTCAGGAAAAGAAATTGTTTCCACAGTAATACATATTAACACATAAATTCAAATTCAATAATAAAGCCACACATTTTCAGATGGAGTAATTCCATTTGGCTGCTCTGTGTAACAAAAACTAAAAATTTCCATACAATGTCCACAAATTAAATGCAGTAAATTGTACCTCCAAGATTTTGATGAAAATATAGTTGAAGCATAGATATAATACACAACACCCCAGAAATTTTATCCTAGCGATGACTTAAATATAAAATTTAAGTGTCAAAATGAAAAACCATGAGGGGCTATATCATTTTTGAAAATTCTTTTAGGTGGTGCATGAGCAAAAATGTTTGACAACTAATAGATTCAATTGACAATAAAAAAAATCACTTAATAAGAAAAGGTTTCACTATGAAAATTATGAGTAATGTGACGATTGTCTTAAACTCTTAAGGTAGGAAGACATACCTTTTAATTCCCTCAAGGTAGTAAATGTTTTACATAACAGGTATATATGAGGTTTTGACCTTCTGACATTTCAATGTACTACACAACACTTAGAAAAGAAATTCCAGTGATTATGACTTTCCTATGAAAAATAAAACTTTTAATTTACTCTATAAGAAAAATCCACGTTTATAGCGATGTCTATTGAAATTTTCCCTCAATTTATGCAAGGCAAATTCTCTCTCACAGCACGATAATGAAATTTCATCTGAGCAATAAATAAAAGCTTCAGCTCCAAGAATATAATATACCTGTATTGGTATAAAGAGTATTTGTAGGTAGTATTGAAATGTTTCTGCTGGGCTGGAAACTAAATAATGCAGAATACAACTAAAAAAGTAATGAGTAAAATGTGATAACATTTTGATGTCTTAAACTGAAGATTTTTCAATGATTATTATTTTTAACATAAATTTTGATAGCAGTGGCAATCTTGTCCACTGTCCACAAATAAAGTGTGTTTAACTATTTATTATTAATCATTTATTCAATTATTTCAGAGAGATTAAGATATCTTAATTACATGTTTTCTTAAACCTATGTTTACACAAATGTATAACATTCACACAAATGTAAATATAAATATTTATGTTCCAATTCAGAGTTTTAAACTTTTGCTAAAATATTATTAGAGAAAATGCTATGCAACTTTTTATTCCTGATAAGTTTATTTAAAAATTTATTATGAACAATTGTTAATCAGTTAATTTCTACTTTCAGGCTTACAATTTTTACAGTTACATTTTTATAATTTTTATTTTCGGGCTCATTTTTTACATCAAGTCTGAATGTAAAATCTTAAAATATCAAATAATTAATTTCCATGACAATATGTTTAACATCTCTTGACAACTATAAGCCAAAAATATTATTTAGTAAACACTCAGAAGCAATAACAAATGGCATTCCAAAATTTTTACAAACGTAACTCTTTTTCTATTATTCCCCCACCAAAAAATTTGGCAAACAGGCTTACTAAAACAAAAAACTTTACTATTAGTCTTGATGCCCGACAGAAAATGTCCTCACAGTCCTGCAAAAAAAGTTATCTCATTAAGATTCATCAAAATCAAGCTGTACACAGAAGAGATTCTGCATCTCTAAAATAGCAAAAACAAAAAAATAAAATCTTAAAATAGAAGCCGTCTTAGTCATATATTCTTATGGGTTATATCAGGATGAAATAAATCTGTGCATTGCTTAAACAGAGTAGGCTACCAGTGGAGTTTGGAAATGATATGTCAAATGGTAGGTGGAGCAGATTTCCAGGAATAGAGAGAGAAAGAGAGAGAGAGAGAGAGAAATAAAACTCCAAACATAAAACCAAAAACAAAAACTGATGTACCCTTTATGTCTTATAAAATTCACAAGGTGAGCCACAGATGAGAACAGATGATGCCTACTAACAAACAACTAAAATAGTCAACCCAATAATCTATTGTTTCCCTCTGAGGATGAGTGTCTCCATGAAAATCACAGACCAATGGGAAAGACAATAGAAAGCACAGGGTCAGAAAAGCCTATATAGATTAATTCTACATATCGACAAATACAATAGACTTGGTATAGAAATTCTTTAATTTTTATTCTTCAATTTTGATAGTTAGCTTGCAACGTCAATACTGAACATTGAATTTTACCTGAATTATATACACCTGGTATTAAGAATTTCTGGTAGTTTATTGGGAATGACATTGAATTTATAAGTTTCTTTGGGCAATATGGCCATTTTAACAATATCAATTCTTCCTATCCATGAGCATGGAATGTTTTTCCATTTGTTTGTGTCATTTCTGATTTCTTTGAGCAGTGGTTTGTGGTTCTCCTTGTACAGATCTTTCACCTTCCATGTTAGCTATATTCCTAGGAATTTTATTCTTTTTGTGACAATTGTGAACGGGAGTTCATTGTGGTTTGGCTTTTGGCTTGACTGTTGTTGAAGTATAGAAATACTAATGATTTTTGCACATTGATTTTGTATCCTGAGACTTTGCTGAAGTTGCTTATCAGCTTAAGAAGCTTTTGGGCTGAGACAATGGGGTTTTCTAGATATAGGATCATGTCATCTGCAAACAGGGAGAGTCTGATTTCCTATTTGAATGCCCTTTATTTCTTTCTCTTTCCAGATTACCCTGGCCAGAACTTCCAATACTATGTTGAATAGGAGTGGTGAGATAGGGCATCCTTGTCCTGTATTGGTTTCCAAGGGGAATGTTTCCAGCTTTTGCCCATTCAGTATGATATTGGTTGTGGGTCTGTCATGTACGGCTCTTATTATTTTGAGGTATGTTCCTTCAATATCTAGTTTATCGAGAGTTTTTAACATGAAAGAATGTTGAATTTTATTGAAGTCCTTTATTGCATCTATTGAGATAATCATGTGGCTTTTCTCTTTAGTT
Source organism: Macaca mulatta (assembly GCF_049350105.2). NCBI lineage: Eukaryota > Metazoa > Chordata > Mammalia > Primates > Cercopithecidae > Macaca > Macaca mulatta. The sequence continues at coordinate 106,136,388 of NC_133410.1, read as the reverse complement.
CTGTTATAGGATAATTACATTTATTGATTTGCATATGTTGAACCAATCTTACATCCCAGGAATGAAGCCAACTTGATCATGGTGGATAAGGTTTTTGATATGCTTCTGGATTTGGCTTTCTAATATTTTATTGAGGATATTTGTACCAACGTTCATCAGGGATATTGGCCTGAAGTTGTCTGTCTTTCTTTCTCTTTCTTTCTTTCTCTCTCTCTCTTTCTTTCTTTCTTTCTTTCTTTCTTTCTTTCTTTCTTTCTTTCTTTCTTTCTTTCTTTCTTTCTTTCTTTCTTTCTTTTCTTTTTTTTTTGTATCTCTGCTGCCAGGTCTTGGTACAAAACTGGAGAAAACTACTTTAAAATTCATATGGAACAAAAAAAGAGCCTGAATAGACAAGACAATCCTAAGCAAAAAGAACAAAGCTGGAAGTATCACACTACCTGACTTCAAAGTATACTCTAGGGCTACAATAACCAAAACAGCATGGTACTGTTACAAGAACAGACACATAGACCAATGGAACAAAATAGAGAACCCATAAATAAGACCATACACCTACAGTGATTTGATCTTTGATAAATCTGACAGAAACAAGCAATGGGGAAAGGATTCTCTATTCAATAAGTGCTGCTGGGACAACTCACTAACTATATGCGGAAAACTAAAACTGGAACTCTTCCTTGCACCATATACAAAAATAAACTCAAGATGGATTATAGACTTAAATCTAAAAACCAAAACCGTAAAAACCAAACCTATAAAATCCCTAGAAGAAAACCTAGGCAATACCATTTAAGACATAGGCACAGTCAAAGATTTCATGATGAAGATGCCAAAAGTAATTTCAACAAAAGTAAAAATCAACACATGGAATCTAATTAAACTAAAGAGCTTCTGCAGAGCAAAAGAAACTATCAACAGAGTAAACAGAAAACCTACAAAATGGGAGAAAATTTTTGCAAACTATGCATCTGACAAAGGTTTGATGCCCAGCATCTATAAGGAACTTAAAGGAATTTATAAGAAAAAAATGCCCATTAAAAAGTGGGCAAAGGACATGAACAGACACTTCTCAAAAGAAAATATACATGCAGTCAACAACTGTATGAAGAAAAGCTCAATATCATTGATCATTAGGGAAATGCAAATCAAAACCACAAGGAGATATAATCTCACACCAGTCAGAATAGCTATTATTAAAAAATCAAAAAATAAAAGAAGCTGGTGAGGTGGTGGAAAAAAAGAAATTCTTATAGACTGTTGGTGGGAGTGTAAATTAGTTCAACCATTGTGGAAAACAGTATGGCAATTCCTCAAGACCTAAAGACAGAAATACCATTCTACCCATTACTACCCATTACAGCAATCCCATTACTGGGTATATATGCAAAGAAATATAAATAGTTTTGTTATAAAGACATATATATTTGTATATTCACTGAGCACTATTCACAATAGCAAAGACAGTGAATCAACCTAAATGCCCATCAATGAGAGACTGCATAAAGAAAATGTGGCACATATACATCATGAAATACTATGCAGCCATAAAAATGAATGAGATCATGTCTGTTGCAGGGACATGGATGAAGCTGGAGGCCATTATGCTTAGCAAACTAATGCAGGAACAGAAAACTAAATACAGCATATTCTCATTTATAAGTGGGAGTTAAATGCTGAGAACACATGGACACATAAGCGGCCTATTGGAGGGTGAAAAATGGGAGGAGGGAGAGGACTAGGAAAACTAACTATGCATATTAGGCTTAATACCTGGGTGATGAAATAATCTGTACAACAAACTCTGGTGACACATGTTTGCCTATGTGACACACCTGCACATCCTGCACTTGTACCCTTAAACTTAAAATAAAAGCTTTTTAAAAAAAAAAATCTGCCTTATATTCAGATTTTCCTAAATATAAGGAAATTATTAAGGAAGGATATGCCCACCTTCTTGTATCCTATGAGTCTATCTGAGGAAATTTAAGAAAATACTGTGTTGAAACTACTAATAGAGTGAGTCCTAGTACTTGTGGTCAATATTATGAGGACAATCTGTATTATTTCCATATGGAATTAATAATTAGAGAATCTTAGTTCACCAGCAACTTAGGTATCAAGATCCAACATATATGATAGCCAGTTTAAGAAGAATTTACCAATAGTAATGAGGAAAATTCTCCAGTTAATTCAACTCAGTCAAAAATATGTTTTCCTGTTATTCTGACAGCAATAATGCCTTGGGCTGTTATATAACAAATAAATTCAGTGACAACATTGATGAGTGGGGTTGATACAGCCATTATCTCTCTCCAATAAAATGCTAGAAGCAAGCATCTTTGGATGATATTCTAAACACACATGGGACTGTTAGAACTTTTACCACAAGGGGGTGATCCCAGGATGCACCTGATGTTAGACACCCAAAGAAGAAAGAAATTCCCCTTAAGTAGAAATTTACATTGCTTTTCTAGGAGAATAGAAGGAGCAATTCTGCACATGTGCCACTAAGATGATAAAATAAGTTGACACATAAAGTAATGCTAACTGCCCCAATTTTTCCACCTTAATTGAATTCTCAGAAAGAAGAGGAAATAGGTCCCTAATAATGAAGTGACAAGAACAAAAAGTGAGTTCTAACTTATGAAAAATTCTACAAAGACTTGAGTTATTTATCTAGACATTTTTAAATAAAAACCTGACTTAAATATTTAAAAATTTTCAAACTTTAAATATTTTAAAATTAATGTTAAAATAATACTAAAATTAAATATTTTTAAGTATTGTATGTTTGTTTGCTTTTACTTGCATTTGGTTGTGTTATGGTAGTAATTTCCATCAGTCTATTCGAAACTTTTAATCAAACATTTAGTAAATTATATGTATTATTTTAAGCACTGGGCTAAGGGAGAAGATATAAATATACTTTATTAATATATTCAGTAATTGATTAATTATTAATCCAGACATTAATTTATTATAAATACATTAATTTATCAAAAATTTGAATACTGTCTATTATGGACTCTGGCGATTCAGAGGTAAACAAGGCAAATGAGATTTCTGATCTATCAAATGTACATTATAGTGAGTGAAACAGAAAACAAACAGGCAAACACAGTTTTCAAAAATACACAATTAAAGATTATGGTAAGCGATGAGAGAAAGAAACAAGGATACATGACAGGGTCTGTGTGCTCATTTTCAGAGTCAACAAGGATGAGGTAAGGATCATTGATCTGAGAAATTAGCATTCCATTCCACAGTCCAACCTGGGAAAATAAAATCTTGAAGGTATTCAGTGTATGCCATCCCAGAATATGCCACCCTGGCATAGTGATTATTTTGAGCTGACAGCTGTTCTCCTCTCTACCAGGAAGAGCAGGATAATTCCTGATCACCAGAGACAACAACTCTAGATGCTTATCAGCCCAGAGATGGCACCAGAGGAAACTACTTAACAAACCTTGCTAAACCCTTATCTTCCATTAGTTCCCCATGTATTTTATCTTCCCACAATTTGCAGCCCCTAGAATTCCAATCCTTTTCCATTGTCTTGTTACTTCTTTACAGATTTTTATTTGCTAAAATGCCATATAAACCCAAGTACTAACCACCCCTTTGAGTTACTAAAAGGGGTAACTCTTCAGTTACACGTTCTTCTGTGTATATGAGTACTTCTGTGTATACGTGCAATGCATGCAGTAATAAACTTTGAATTTTTTTTTCTTGTTAATCTGTCTTTTGTCAGTCTAATTTGTGGGGTCTCAGTGAATGAACCTAAAACAGGTAGAGGAAAAATAATAGTTTTTCTTCCCTTATAATCCCAAAAGCCAAAGTCAGTAGTGGCAGCCACTAATAAGGAAACTAGTCAAATCCCTTAAACTTGCTAATATTGCAAAAATGTGTCATACAAGGATCTTGAAACAGCTGCTTGTTCAAGCATTAGAAAGCCTGAGTGTTTTCACATTGCAGAAATGTGCCCGTTGATAGTTGCAACCAGAAAAGCCGCATCTGAGAAGTTCAGAGGGTGGTGCTGGGCACTGAAGTGGGAGCTGTCAGAGAGATATGTAGGAGCCTAGAAGACCAAAGCAGATCGCTCGATAAGACGGGATTTAGCAGAACTGCTATTTGTCTTATTCACACTTTTCAAATGCCATTCTTTTCAAACGCCCTTTTGTGAGTTTGTATTTGAATGAAGAAAGGGAATCACACAATGATAAGATATTGGGAAAAAAATATCTATTTTTCCTTTGTAAAAAACACATTCATAATCTATTGTTTTTATTTTACCTTGTGCCTCACATTTAAAGAAAAAAGAAACACAATATTTGCTGATGAGGAGAAAATAAAGGTGGATGGTGGAAGTTGCACAGAAGACAAAAGCACAGAAAGAACAGTAGCTGTTACTTTTATTTAACATTTTGCCAAAACAAATGGAAGTAAAAATAAGTGGGCTCTATATATTTTGTCACATACAAGTAAGGTTTGGCTTTCTCCTTGCAGCCGAATCGATTAGTCTGGAATGTTTTCTTTGCCCTTGACTTTCCTTTTTCTGACTAAATCTTGGTTTAGCTTTTCCCCAATCTAAGGTAAGACCCTCGCTGTACCCTCTCTGTCTATTTTTTTAACCTACCCTATGTTTTCTGTTCCCTACACCACTTTATGCTTGTCTAATCCAGAAGCATTTATTCTATGTTTTAGGAAGTGTGCCTGCCTAAAATGAGGCTGTGAGATCCATGAAAACAGAACCCGTACCTGTCTTGACCAGTATTGTGTCCTAAGTGCCTAGACGCTTAGAAAGAGGGCCTTTCATAACCAATAGATAGCTAGTAAGTGTCTGACCAAAAGGTCACTAAGCAAGTCATATTCTTCTTTTATTCCTTCCTTCCTCCCTACCCCATCCCTCTCTTTCTCCTTCTCTTTCTTTTTTGGGGCCCAAGTCATGTGATAAGCATTTCATATAATTATATATTTGAAACAGTATTGCCATTTTAAAGGAAAAGAACACACTTCTGAATTCAAGTTGTAAAACACAGGAGACTAAGGGTTTTAAACAACGAATTTTTCAATATTTCAATACATTAGTGAGCCTTAATCCAAATAATTCACAAATGACTTCCTTTTGCTCTGTAATAACAAGTTTTGTCTGTGCTCTTTGTTTTTGAGTGTTATTTTCCTTAGAGTATAGGTAAAAGAAGTTTTTCTATTTTCCCTTTTGTTTATCTCTCAAAAAATCCAGTGATTCAGAAGAAGAAAGCTTGCCTGCACTCAATTTTATCATCCCTTTGATAAAGCAAGGCTGAGTCATTAAATAGCACATCTCCTCCCACCTGTCGCTTTGTTCATTAGGAAAGACACAGAGCCCGCAACTGTAAAGAGCAGGTTTTAGAGAAAACTGTCTTATAAACTAAACAGAAAAATGTTACAAGGAGTACACAATGACCCTTTTATAATATTTCCATCTCCTTTTTTTTTTTTTTTTTTTTTTTTGAGACAAAGTCTCACTCTGCCGCCCAGGGTGGAGTTCAGTGGCACCATCACAGCTCACTGCAGCATCTACCTACCAGGGCTCAAGGGATCCTCCCACCTTGACCTCCCAGAGGGCTGGGATTACACACATGAGCCACTGTGCCTGGCCTCCATCTATTTTTAAACATAAAAAATATAGAAATAAGCCTTTCAAGGCATCACATAACAAGCCGTCCTCCTTTATACTTCCTGGGAGAGGAAGCAGGTGGGAAAACTATGAAGTTTAGGAAACCCAAATATTAAGACTCTTAGAAGTTTTAACAGTAAGAATGTTTCCTAAGAGAAGCATTCTTCAAAGTAGTTCCTGAAAGACACTCTTCAGAGAACAAAAGACAAAGTGTTTCTGGACAAAGATGTTTGGGAAACACTACACATTATGTCCCTTGCTTAGATTAATGATACACAGGCATAGGTTAAACTCTAAGAAATACTACGAAAGGAATGTATTTGATTTTGGTGACAGAATAATTTACTGTGGTTTTTAATCTCATTTTTAATTTACTACTGTGTCTTCTTCATATAATTCAGGCAAGTAGCCAGATCTTTTCTCATTTCTTATTTCTTGGTTCCTTGGCTCAAAGCAGAAGATGCTTCACATGATCACTTTCTCTCTTTGTGAAAGCATAAGGTTATTGAAAGAAGGATGGTAAGTGTCCTAAAGGGACAAGGAAGAGTTTGGAACAGATATAAACAAGACATTTTTCTAGACTGAGAATCAGACCTGAAATCAGCAGTTCTTGGTTTTGATAGGAACGCACATCTCAATCGTTGACTTTACCCTCTACAGATGACAAAATCCAGAGGGTAGAGGCTACATGGCGTGGGGGGAGCTTAGGTCCGAGGGCTTTAAACATTAGAAAAATTACAACTCATGTGGCCCAAGGTTGGCACAAAAGCCATGGGGCAGCCTGCCATTGGGGGCCTTGTGAGCTGAGACAGTGAAGATGTCAGCAGTTGCCATGATGGACTGTCTATGAGCAATACTTCCCACACGTATCCCAGCACCCATCTTAGCCTCTAGTGTTCTTGTGCAACCTGAGTTTATAAGCAAGCAACAGAGAAACACTGATAATGGCTAATGTTGAATTTCCTGCTAAACTAGCACAATGTGTAGCTCCAAATTGAATTGGGTTGCTATTTAAAATAATTTAATATAATTCTTCTTTTACACTTGAGTTTATGAAATAAGATTCAGAGCTATAACAGTTTCCATCTGAATCCTCTTCTTAAGTAACACAGTTAATTTATGTAGCTCCTGACATATGTAAGGGACCCAGATATACTAAAAGAATAAAACATCTTATGCAACTGCTATTCCATGAAACATATTTGGGGATTGCAGCTGTGTAGTGTGTCTTTGAAAGGACTTCCTCTATTAGAAGTGTGTGTTGCTGCGGTTAAATCTGTCCTTTCTACTACCACCCAAAAGGCAGATACTCATATCCCTGTTAAATATCCAAAAGGAGAGAGCCCATACAATGTCACTCCTGAAGCATCATTTATTTTTCAAATACTCAGGTATCTGGGAAAGCTGCCCCACTTCTGCCACCAATCTGGCTATACATGTCATTGTGGGCCCAGAAAGGAAGGCTCTTTGCTTTGATGTGCCCTTAAAGCGGAAAAATTCTGGTGGCTAAGGTTAAAACATTCTGAACCAGACAATACCAATTAAAATATACCCCAAATTACAGGTAATATCACCAACTCTGGGGCTAGACTTCTAGATTCAAATCCCACGCTTTGCTCCTTAATTGATGTGAGCAAGTTATATAAGTTGCTTCATCCATAGAATGGTGATAATACTAATAACTATTTCACAGGATTATTATAGATTAATAAATTTTAAAATGTGACATTTTCAGAAAAGTACTTGACACATACTAATCATTATTATTGTGTACATTTAATTAACAAGAATAGATTGCATCATTTCAAAGGTTTACATTTTCTTTCTGTGTCATTATGGTTGTTTCAAACTACTTTAAGGCAAAAATGAAAATGCCTAGAGATCTCTTCTGTTATAATTATATAGAGCAAATCAAATCCATATATGTTTTTAGATATATATTCAATACTCTAGATAAAAGCAGAAATCAGGAAAAAATATCTATTTATAAATGCAAATGTGGAGATGGGTCTTGCTATGAGTAATATTTAAACTTAAGTCAGTTGATATTAAATCCAAGATAGAAACATTTCTGAAATACAGTGCAATACAACTCCAGTGGAAATCTTGTTCTTTTTTAAGTAAGGAATGAGAGATTCTGAAAGCGATTTAACACTTTACAGTACAATCACAGTACATCATCACAAAGAAATTTAGTCCAGGTGGTGCAGCAATTGTGATACGTGGGGAAACTTCATAGCTCACTGGCTGCCAAATGTGAATTTCCATATGGGAAGTGATTTAAGTCTATTATACTGTAGAGTAAGAGAGTGAAAGCTCTAAATTGAGCTTGCATTGGTTATCATCTGTCTCTATTTTAAGTGCCTTTTATAGCTTTGTGGATATTCCTATGAAACAATATTTTTACAAAGCAAAATATTTAATACTCTAAAGTCAGTATACTTGCTATGACACTATCAAATATCATAATAAAAATAAGTTAAGCAATTTGAAGATGGTTAGATTTTTTTATTATTTATTTATTTATTATTATACTTTAAGTTCTAGGGTACATATGCACAATGCTCAGGTTTGCTACATATGTATACATGTGCCATGTTGGTGTGCTGCACCCATTAAGTCGTCATTTACATTAGGTATATCTCCTAATGCTATCCCTCCCCTCTCTCCCGACCCCACAACAGGCCCTGGTGTGTGATGTTCCCCTTCCTGTGTCCAGGTGTTCTCATTGTTCAATTCCCACCTATGAGTGAGAACATGTGGTGTTTGGTTTTCTGTCCTTGCGATAGTTTGCTCAAAATGATGGTTTCCAGCTGCATCCATGTCTCTACAAAGGACGTGAACTCATCCTTTTTTATGGCTGCATAGTATTCCATGGTGTATATGTGTCACATTTTCTTAATCCAGTCTGTCACTGATGGACATTTGGGTTGATTCCAAGTCTTTGCTATTGTGAATAGTGCCGCAATAAACATATGTGAGCATGTGTCTTTATAGCAGCATGATTTATAATCCTTTGGGTATATACCCAATAATGAGATGGCTGGGTCAAATGGTATTTCTAGTTCTAGATCCTTGAGGAATCGCCACATGGTATTGCACCAAAACTTTAATACTAGATAAAGTATGTGATTCATACTTGGAAATTATCTCAATTTACAAGTTACTTTTGTTTTCAATAAAGTTTTCTTTTCACCATGTATGTGTTTGCTGAGATTAAAAATGAGAAAATTAATGAAAATATTTAAGTAAAATTTACTGTTTAAATTTTCTTCCTATTAAGAGATAACTATATTAAACATTTTTTTTAACTTTTAAGGAAATATCTTCAAAGCAGAAAATTAATTTATTTCTGAAGTTGAATATAAAACAGTTGAGATCTTATCCAATAAATTCTGTTTTTACACCAATTATATTTTCTTGCATACATACACTAAAATAGAAGTAACATATATAACAATATGCCAAAAGTCACTGAAGATGTTCCAAATTTTTACTTATAAAGACAAGGGGACAACAAAGTATAATAGGCATGTTAGGATATTTTATCCTGTTTTTCTGACATACGTTATATATGAAATAAATTATATATATTATATATATGGGAAAAAGCTATATATAAGCATAGGTTTCAGGTGCTTTATGGCATATTCTACCCTAAATTTGTTGACAAAAAATAATGAAATTCAAATGTGGATAATGTTCTATATGGTGGTTAAAGAATTACTGAAAATGAGGTATCAGTACTGAGGGGTCAGTAATACCTAATGAGATAGTACAAGGTGACTGAGGCATAGAAAATACCTGCAATATTTACTTAAAGATATCTATTTCAGGGTGTTTCTCTTAGAGCAGTTTATAGTAATTGCACTGTCTTAGTCCATTTTGTGGATGGGATATCAGCAACCGGGTAATTTATAAAGAAAAGAGACATTTCTTACAGATCTGGAGTCTGGGAAGTCCAAGGTTAAGGGCCATACACCTGGTGAGGGCCTTCTTGCTGCATCATTCCATGGTAGAAGGTAGAAGGGCAAGAGAGCATGCAGAGAGACAGGAAGGGAGCTGAACTCATCCTGTATCAGGAGTGCACTCCCTCCATAACTAACCCACTCCTGTGATAACGACATTAATCCATTCATGAGGGCAGTGCCCCCATGACCTAATGGCGTCTTAAAGCTTCTATGTCTCAACACTGCTGCATTGGAAATTAGGTCTCCAACACATGAACTTTGGGGGAATACATTCAAACCACAGCATGCACCCTCATTTATAAGTTTTGACAAAAACTTTTTCTATTTCTGCGAGATTTACTCTAAAAATCATTTGTTTAATATCTACTATTCTACTTAACTTTGTAACAGAATAAAAATGAAATTGGAAGCATATATGCTGTTCCTATAAATATAGATAACCTACATTCTCATTCCTTCTGTTTTTTACTGTTTTTCTCAGTCACTATTTGTGTCTTTTAAGCTTTAAATTCTCATAGCACTCAATTCAATTCAGAGCAGGGCAGTGTTCTTTTATTAAAAAATTGTGGTTAAATATATACAACATAAATTTTGCTATTTTAGCCATTTTAAGTATACAATTCTGTACCATTAAGTACATTTGCATTATTGTATGATAAAACTATCATCGCTATGCAACTCCAGACATTTTTCATCTTCCTCAACTGAAATTCTGTACCCACTAAACACTAACTCCATGTTCCCCTCTCTTCAGTCCCTGACAACCACCATTCCATTTTCATTCTCTATGAATCTTGAATCTGACTACTCTAGTACTTCAAATAAGTGGAATCAAACAATTTGTCCTTTTTTGACTGACTTATCTCTGTTAGCATAGTATCTTCAAGGTTTATACATATTGTAGCATGTGTCAGAATTTCTTTCCTTTTTAAGGCCAAATAGTATTCCATGACTATTATGTGATGTGCGTGTGTGTGTGTCTGTGCATGTGTGTGTGTGTGCGCGTGTGCGTGTGCATGTGCGTGTGTGTGCGCATGTGTTTGTTTGTTTGTATGTGTGTGTATACATTACATCTTGCCTATCCATTCTTCAGTCTATGGGCACTTCTATTGCTTCGACCTTTTGGCTATTATAAATAATTTTATAAAAATGAGTGTACAAATATCTGAAAATATGATGTTTCAATTATTTTGAGTATAGACTCAGAAGAAGAATTTTTAAATCATATGTTAATTCTACATTTAATGTTTCGAGGAAGCATAATACTGTTTTTCATAGGCCTGTGCCATTTTACCTTCAGCAATGTGCAAGAGTCTCAACTTGTGTCTCAGTCCATTCAGGCATCTATAACAAAATACCATAGATTGGGTGGCTTTTAAATAACAAAAATGTATTTCCTTTGGTTCTGGAGGCTAAGAAGTCTAATATCAAAGGGGTCAGCAGATGTGGTACCTAGTGAAGGCCCATTTCATAGACAGTCATCTTTTCACTATAACCTCACATGGCAGAAGGGACAAGGGATCCCTCTGGGAACTCTTTCATCGGGGAACAAATGTCATTTATGAGAGTTCTGCCCTCATAACCTAATTCACCTTCCAAGGGCCCCACTTCCAAATACCATCACCTTTGGGGTTAAAATTTCAACATATAAATGTTGGAAGGATACAAATATTCAAAGCATAGTCACTTCTTATTTTCTATTTTTTACTATTATGAAGAACAAGCCAGATGGTTGTGAAATGTTATTTTAAGGTTAGAATTAGTATTCTTAATCGTTAAGAATGTGAACTCTGAGCCAGATTGTCTGGTGTGGAAATCCGACTCTTATTTGCAACTTTGCTGTTCCTCATTTTTTCTGTGTATAAAATCAGGAAAGTACCTGCTTTCTAGCATTATTGTAGAAATAAATATATTAATATCTGTAAATTACTCAAAAGAGTGCATGGCACAGAGTAAGTAGTATGCAAAGGTTAGCTCTTATTATCATCAGACTTTTGTTTCTTTAAGCTTTCTCTTATCTTTAAATATTCATCTGGATTTTTATGGTCTCAACTTTTGCTCTATACTCATATTTACCTATTTTAGGACTTCTTGAATGTCTTTTATAATGGTCCTTGTTGTTTGCTGGTTGTTTCAATCCATTCTCATTTTCCTTAGAGTATCCTCATTTTTGCTTATTTTTCTCCTCAAAACTACTAAGCAGAATGTTTTCCTTCAGAGCACACCTGCCATCATCAGACAGCTGTTTTCTTGTTTTCTAACATTTTCTTCTGCTGCTGCTACCATTTTCTTATTTTCTCTACAACTACATAAAAATTATCTGCTTTAGCCGCCCTCTCCCCCAGTTTTTTTTTTTTTCTACTTTTCTTACTAACTTCTACTTCCCTTAAGGCCCCAGGTGATCCTTGGGTATGCAGCTGTCTGCTGTGCTGCACATTTGTGAGGCCAACTCTCAGAATTTTTGCCTAGACTGAACCCTCTGTGCCAAGGATGCTGCTCACAGCCCCTTGCTGAGCCTCATCACCCACACCTGAACATTGTTTCCCAGCTTTTCATAGTTAGCTTCCCAGGGTATATCTATAGCACAACTTGGGGATTATTCAGAATGAGGGATGCAAGCCACAGGTCAAATTAGCTCCTTCCCCCTGGGGCCAGAGTGCCACCATTCACAAAGCCCTTTCTGCCAGCTTTACTGGGGCCGGTAATACATCCCTATACATTTTATTAGCAGGGTCACAGTCTCCTAAAAGCAAAACTGGTCACAATTAAGTAATTTTATTAGGTTGGTGCAAAAGTAATTGCTTTTTTAAGTAAAAGCAGGGTCACAGAGTCTCCTACAGTCACTCATGTCTGAAAAGAAGAAATACTTTTTGCCATTTACAAACACCACTTTCTTGTCTACTTTTGAACACATTAATGAAGTTAAAAATTGATCTCTAAGGCCATTCTAATGGAATAATTGTTTGTTCAGTAGATACACAAAATTCATAAGAATTCTATTCTTGAAGGACTCCTCCAAATGTCTTCTCCCTTCAAAATAGCTAGTAGACAATGTTTCTTTTCTTTGGCCTCAAAACCAATTCCATGTACCAAACAGCTTCATGTAAGCCTTGCCAAAGGGCCCATGTGGTTGCTTCCCCTAGGACTGCTTATGCCTCACATGTCTGTGAGTCCCTGGCCTGTCTGTCAATGATGTGCACTTATTAAACATTTTCTTATGTACATTGTGCTTATAAAAGTATTATCATAATACAGCTATACTCTATGTTTATACTCAAAATATATCAATTATTGAGGGGTTTTTAACCATCTTGAAGGCAAATGAAAGGCAATATGAATAGCAGGAAGAGTGTTAGGTATGTCTTACTACATATCACGTAATATGTTTCTCCAGTTTTTCCACCTACTAAATCATTTAGACATAAAAGGCATACAAATAAATGAGACAGTGAGAGCTCAAGTTTGTATAATAAGACCGAAACATACACACAAATAAGTATAATACATGACAGAACACAGAAAGCACCTTCAAAGCAGTGCTACGGGAGTTTCAAGGGAACAGTTGCTGGGAAAAGCAGAGGAGGCTTGGGATGGGTCACCTCACCATTGTTTGAAATATTCAACAAAGGTTGATTGAACTCACCATGAAGCATTTGCACCATAGTGTGCTTGTTTGGTTTGCTTTAGATTCATCTGTAAGTGATGGCAGAATCTTAAATATATGTTTATTTCTATCTCACATGAGTGCAGGAAGTTCAGGGCTGGAATGGCTATCCTGAGATCATCATGGACCTAAACTTACTTTCTTTTAAAAATCTGTCATACAAAACATTTGGCTTCGATTTCATGCCTCCATATGGGTTTTCCAGCTCCAATCACGATGCATTCCAGACAGCAGGAAAGAAGACTGGGCAATGCAAGGTTGTACCCTTTCTCTTTAAGAATATTTTCCAATGTTGCATACGCCAATTCCAATTTCACCCCATTGTTCAGAGCTTAGTTACATGACATCTATCTGTGTAGGGGCCTTTGCCCAATCCAAGAACCTTCTTACTGAAGGAGTAGAAGAAGAGGAGGAAGAAAGAGGGAGAGTGGGAGAGGGAAAATGGGAAGGAGGGACGGAAGAAACTTTAGGAGACAGTCACTAAGATCATTTTAGTACTTACATACTTATAATAATTTTAGACTTAGGCAAATTGCTTTTTGGATAGTGGAATTTATAGGTAATATAATATCCAAAACAGTACTTTAATGGTTATATGCAGATTAGTATTGGGTTAACCAACAGTATAGTGAGAGACTCATAAAGTTCAATTCATTTTTTTTAAAATCAGAATTATGCTTTGACTTGATTTTTAAATACTCTGCTTCATACGTAATGATAGTGAGAGAAAATGACATTTATCGTTGTTTTTTTGAAATATCTTTTCAGGCTAAGAGAAAATCTACCATTCCTAAACCAATCCTCACTGTTAATTACATTGCTGTTCTGGTGGTGATGGTTGCTACTTTATTGGTTTATAAAATCCAAAAATGCCTTGGAAACACTTTTGTAAAAACTAATATTTATATTGAGATATTGTAGATTCACATGTAGTTGTGAGAAATAATAGGTCCAGTGTATTGTTTACACAGTTTCTTCCAATGATAACATCTTTCAAAACTACAGTACAATGTTAAACATGGAATACTGACAATGATACTTTCAAGATACAGAACAGTTCCATCACCACAAGATCCCCCTTGTCCTTTTATAGTCATATCTCCTTCCCTCTTGCTATATCCCTCTTCTCTATTTTCCATTTCTGGTTTTGTCATACAAAGGATGCTATCTAAAATTTTGAAAAAAAAAATATATAAAAACATATATATATATAAACATATATATATAATATATATATATGTCCGCTACTCACCTCTTGGTGCAGATATATATATACACACACACATATGTATATATATTATATATGTATATATATTTGTTGTATATGTACAACAAATGTGTATATATTGTATATGTACCTATATGTGTATATATTTGTGTATATATTGTATATGTACAATATTTAATTTAAATTTTTTAAAATTAATTTAAAATTAATTTTTAAATTAAATTTAAAAATAATTTAAATTAAATGTTTTACCCAAACAATTCATAGGCTATTCCCCAGGGATTCATTTGGTTTATTATGTGCTTTACTAGTTTATTCCTTTTACTAATGAGTAACATTCCATGGTATGGATGTTTCACAATCTGTTTAACCATTTACCTATTGAGAAACATCTGCTTGCTTCAGGCTTTTGGCTAGTACAAATAAAGCTAGAATGAGCCTTTATATATAGGTTTTCATGTGATTATACATTCCTATTGGGATGAATGCCCAGGAGTGAAATTGCTGCATTATATGATAGTTCATGTTCAGTTTTAAAAGAAACTTCCTATTTTTTTTCAGAATGGCTCTAACTAACACAGAGGTATCCAATCTTTTGCCTTCTCCAGGCCACACTGGAAGAAGAGTTATCTTTGGCCACACACACAATACACTAACACTGATGAAAGTTGGTGAACAAAACAACAACAACAACAGAAACTACAAAAAAAAAAAAACTCATAATATTTTAAGAAAGTTTACAAGTTTGTGCTGGACCACATACCAAGCTGTCCTGGGCTGCACGTGGCCTGGGAATCATGGGTTGGACAAGCTCGCTGTATCATTTGACATTCAAACCAATAATGTAGAAGGGATCTGGTTACTCTGCATCCTCAATAGCATTTGGTGTCGTCACTATTTTTTATTTTAGCTATTCTGAATGATATCTAGAGAAATACTTTTTTGGAGTAAACACTGATGATAAAGGCAAACAAGTAGAGGAATAAGTTTTGAGTCATTTTTTCTTTATTCCTTTCCTTTTTTCACTCTTTAAAAATAAGTATAAATCCATTTAAGTGTATGACTGGTGAAAAATCCTGTATCGTAAGGATGTTAGAATGCAATAAGCTTCACAGGGCTGATATGCAAGTAGCATAAATAAAGCTACAAATCAGGGGTCCTTGATCCCCGGTCTGTGGACCAGTACCAGTCTGTGGCCTGTTAGAAACCAGGCTGTGCACTAGGAGGTGAGCAGCGGACAAGCTAGTGCTACTGCTCCACCTTGGGTCAGATCAGCTGTGGCATTAGATTCTTGTAGAGTCCAAACCTATTGTGAACTGCGTATGTGAGGGATCTATGCTGTGCGCTCCTTATGAGAATCTAAGGCCTGATAATGTGAGGTTGAACAGTTTCATTCCAAAACCATCCCCCAATCTCACATAAGTGGAAAAATTGTCTTCCACAAAACAGGTGTCTGGTGCCAAAAAGGTTGGGGAATATTTGAATTAGAAAACTAAATCTTGCATTTTATTCTTTTTAATTCACTCATTCTCAAATATTTACTGAGAAACTTCTTAATAAAAGTCATAGCACTATTGCTGAGGATAGCAGATATGGTACCTACCTTCATAAAGTACATGAATAGAAAAAACACATACCATTAATAAAACAAGTAGTGTACTCTAAAGGGTAAACTGACAATCTACTCTAACCCTTATCACCACAGTTTTTCCGCTATTGTGAGTTATTTTGCAGTTCATAACTTTAATTGGAAGATAGTAATTGAGTTTTATATTTTTCACTTAATATGATTTTATAAGATCGTGTCTACTTCATGAAGCAATTATATTATCTGTGGGTCTCCTCCTACTTAAATATTAAATGCAATCTCAACTAGCAGATATAATGATAATCATTACCATAATAATAAACAGATTTTACAGCTGGGAGAAATCCCAGCTCAATAAACAAGTAAGCTGCAAGGACAAGTAAAACTTAAGGAATTATGACAATCTCACAGGGAATTTGAACATATTTACAAGAAAAATACTAACAACCCCATCAAAAAGTGGACAAAGGATATGAATGGACACTTCTCAAAAGAAGACATTTACACAGCCAACAAACATAGGAAAAAAGCTCAACATCACTGATCATCAGAGAGATGCAAATCAAAACCATAATGAGATACCATCTCTTGCCAGTCACAATGATTATTAAAAAGTCAGGAAAAAAATAAATGGCTGGCCAGACTGCGGAGAAATAGAAACACCTTTATACTGTTGGTGGGAATGTAAATTAGTTCAACCACTGCAGAAGAGAGTATGGTGACTCCTCAAGGATCTAGAACCAGAAATACCATTTGACTCACCAATCCCATTATTGGATGTGCACCCAAAGGAATATAAATCATTCTACTATAAAGTCAAAGGCACACGTATGCTTATTGCAGCACTATTTACAATAGCAAAGACATGTAACCAACCCAAATGCCCATCAATGAAAGACTGGATAAAGAAAATGTGATATATATATATACACCATAGAATACTATGCAGCCATAAAAAGGAA
This sequence comes from Macaca mulatta, assembly GCF_049350105.2. NCBI lineage: Eukaryota > Metazoa > Chordata > Mammalia > Primates > Cercopithecidae > Macaca > Macaca mulatta. Next base: position 106,119,316 of record NC_133410.1, on the reverse strand, counting down.
TGAGATCATGTCCTTTGTAGGGACATGGATGAAGCTGGAAGCCATAATCCTCAGCAAACAAACGCAGGAACAGAAAACCAAACACCACATGTTCTCACTAATTAGTGGGAGTCAAACGTTGAGAACACATGGACACAAAGAGGGGAACACCACACACCAGGGCCTATTGAGGGGTGGAGGGTGAGGGGACAGAACTTAGAGGATAGGTTAATAGGTGCAGCAAACCAACATGGCACACATATACCTATGTAGCAAGCCTGTACATTCTGCATATATATCCCATTTTTTTAGAAGAAATAAAGAAAACAAATTAAGGTTTTATGACAATTCAAAATCATTTATGGATATTGGAATTTATAGGAAATACAATATACAAATGAGTAGTGTCCTAGTGCCTACATGCAGATTAGTACTTGGCTAACCAACAATATAGTGTGAGATTCATAAAGTTCAATTAATTTTTTTAAATCAGAATTTTGCTTTGAGTTGATTTTTAAGTACTCTACCTAGTATGTAAGAAAAGTGAGAGATCCTATGAGGGACAACTTCATCCATGTCGCTGCAAAGCCTCTGTCGATGCTCCGTTTAAAAACAAATATAATTTGACTTTTTAAAAAAATGGTGGTTTAACCATAGTGTAGGGCATTAGATGAGGTTAGAAAGGTTGGTGGCCTGTCTTCAGTCTGCCAGATGACCATGGAAGCCAGATCATCTGCCTTTCTAACCTCATCTAATGCCCTTCATCGCCACACCACATGCATTTCAGTTCCTTGAACAGGAGGAGTCTTTACCCTGCCTGTATCTTTACACACACAGATTCTTCTTATTGCAGTGTTCTTCCCTTCACTCTTTACATATACTTCTGATATATTTTAATATTCCAGTGTAAATTCCACGTTCTCAGAAATGTCGTTCCTAACTACACCACTTAATTAATACTCATCTAACCTATACTTTTCCCTTTCAGGAAACTATTTTTGTTTCTTTAATAGCCCTCGTGTTAACTTTCAATAAGTTATTTGCTGATTTTCTTTGTTTCTATTTTGCTCCCTTACTAGTCCATTATTTCCTCAAGAAAGCCATTTGTTTTCTTGTTTCCCATTATACCCTCAAAACCTAGCTAGTTCTTGGAATATAATAGAAAAAATATTTGTGGAAATGTAAAGAAGTATTAGAAATATTCCCTATCAGAAGATTCATTTGGTTGAATCTAAAAGGACTTAATTATAAATAATAAGAAATCTAGGCAATCAAGAGGATTCATCAGTCAGATAGCTGGGGTTAAGTAGCAATCCAGAAAGATGATCTAGTGAAATCAGAAGTATCTGGCACTAGAAAGACTAGGCCTAGGAACTGAAGGTTAGGAATTAAACTGCAGTATATGTGAGTTCTAGCAAGTGATAGATACTAGTGCCATGCCTTAGGAACAAGTTCCAAATTCAAATCATATAGAGAATATGCATGATTTTGAAGTCCATAGTTATAAGGAATTAGAAGACCACCCTGGTTTTAGAACTAGGTTTAGCAGAAAGAAAGAGTAGATTAATATGAGTTATTAAACATTTTATTTGGAGATTCCCAAATTCTTAATTCTGGAGAAGATATTTCCTAATACTTACAAGATGATACCTATGCACTAAACCTTTCTTTGTGGTTTTGTGCAATACAGCCTGTTCAAAGCACAGGCCTTGGGATCAAATCAACCTGATTTTTTCTTTAAAGTTAAACATGGAGAATCCATGGGATCTTGGACAAAAAATCTTTGAGACTTCCTGTACTTAACTTGTTAATGGTGAAGTTCAGATAAGATACTAGCTTCTTAGGGTTATTGTGAATAGTAAAGATTAGTCTATACAAAAGGCTTTCCATGATACATAGCACATTGTCATCATTCAATAAATGCTGGGTAATGTTATATTTCAGGCTCTTGCTTTGAGGATTGGGAAGCACTAGGATTGTGGGAGATTTGGAGGGAAGCAAAGGAAACAGGTAGGTTTATAGCAGCGCTGTGGCCTGACGCCTTTCCTCCTTTATGCTCTCTCCCTCCACATCAGGAGGTACACCCTGGCAATAAATGTGTGTCAGAAGGAAGGAGATGTATTCTTACCTACTCTTGGCATGTGGTCTTTAGTTTTTCTAAAAATATTTGAGTGGAACTTCCAATATTTCACTCTAAGAAATTAATAGGGCTCTGTGAGAACAAAGTCTAATTGTGATCAAAATATGATTTAATGCATGAAAATACTGCACTTTACACAACTGCAGTTAAATAGATAGCTTGTTGGATATTCATTATTTCTACATTAGAAAAGGGTAAATAGCTTTTGACAGAGTTTTTTTTTTTTATTGTTTAAAGTCTTAATGAAAGTCAGTCACAAAGGTGAAAACAAAACTAAGGATGAGTGAGTCTCAGTGTAGGGATGAAATGATTAGGCACAGGTCTGTTGTTCTATGGCATTCCATAATAGCCAGCATTTAAATTTTATAGTTTGTCAATATCAGAAGGAAAAGAAATATTATTTCAGTTTCCAGGCTGTATAAGATAATCTAAGTACAAGTAGATAAATTCAGAACTGAGTAATCAAACAGCATTAATTTTAAGTGGTATAGACTTGGGGAGTCCTTTAATACCCACATAAAGAAAATTTGGAAGAAGATGAAAATATTCTAGGCATGAAGGTCACTGCTGAACATTCATGAGCAAGCATAAATACCACTTACAGTGCTGCCAGTAGAAATGGCACTGGCTTGTCACCAAAAGAGCAAATAAAATTGCAGTAGGATCAGGGAAAAAGAATCAAAGAATAAAGTCATCTGGAAAATTTTTCATAAACAGGTAGATGTAAATATATTTTGCTCTCTGAACATGAATCCCAGAGCACTATTCCCATTAAACATCCATCTTGATAACTGCCTATCAAATAGGGGTAAAAAGACAAGGCAGAAAGGGAGGGAGAGAGAGAGGGAGGGAGGAAGGATGGCAAGAAGGAAGGAAGGAAGGAAGGAAGGAAGGAAGGAAGGAAGGGAGGGAGGGAGGGAGGGAGGGAGGGAGGGAGGGAGGAAGGGGCTCACATCCTTAGAAGCAATTGAGGGGAAAGTCTAAGGGGCTTAGACTTAGTTTAGCAGTGGGCTTTTGTTTAGCATCTCTTCCTTTCCCTGTGTGTTGCATCTCCCTCTGCATAACAAAGTACTAATGTTTTTCAGTGCTTGTGTCAAATAACATCAGCCTAAAAAATTGCTATAGAATTTTAAACCTGATACTGGGCAATTTTCATAAAAGGAAGAAAATTCAATAATTTTAAGTCATATCCATTGATGGATTAGAGAAACTTAAATTTTATAATGAAGAAAAATTAGATATTTACCAAACTATATCATTGTATAATGAATATCCAGTAAGTTGAATTGTGAGGAGAAAGTGGAAATTGAATGATGGTACGTTTTGTATAGAAATATTGGAAAGAGGTGTACATTTATGATAGATATACAAAGGTCATGAATGAAAAATTACATATTTTTGATATGTCTGAGTATTTCTGTCCTATTTCTTTCTCTAAAGGCTTTTGGAGGTATAGCAATAAAATTTTAGTGCCTCAGGAACTGAAGGCAGAAATTTATGTGAGAATATTATTGGTGTTCTATCTACAACATGGTGAGCCATTAGCGTTACATTTGGGAAACTGGAATTTGTTACTTTAACTTATGTTTTACAGCAGTGTTTGTGGAATAAATTATTTATATTTATAATATAATCATAAAAATAATACAGTATGAAATTAATAAGTATATAATAATATAGTATAATTAACTAATAATAAAAATAACAATTATAAAAACATATCTGTATGTAGTACAATTAGTTATAAAAGGATGGAAGAAGGGCATGTTAGTGGTAGGTATGTACGTTGATGAAAATTAACACAAAAGGTTTTTAAAAAGTATTATAATATAAAAATGAAAATAAAGATGTGTTTTAGAAAATACAAGTCAAATGATGTCTGTAAACTGAGGCAGTCTGAAAGAGTGGATGCTCGAATAAGTTGGTTGGGAGAGCAACGTGACCTCAGTTTAAATTCTGGAAAGTCACTTATCCTCTTTGAGCCTCAGATTCTTAATCTGTACGTGGAGTTAATAATACTTTACCAAGTTATTATGAGGATCGGAAATAAGATGTATAGGATGGCTTTTAAAAGAATGACTCTGAAATCGAATGCTCACTAAACATTTACCATGACTAATAAAGTTGTTGTAGCCAATCTATTAATTCTACATAACTTAATTTAGCAGCCTTCCAATTTTTGAATGGCCTGAAGAAATAATAGTAATGTAAAGACCAGTGACGTTCAGTTAAGCAAAAAAATTTAAAGAGTATCTTTGATATTTTAAAGCACTTTGAATTCAAATTTCAAATAAATGTCTAATATTGGGAGTTATACCTGATGTAAATGACAAGTTGATGGGTGCTGATGAGTTGATGGGTGCAGTACACCAACATGGCACAAGTATACGTATGTAACAAACGTGCACATATGCACATATACCCTAGAACTTAAAGTATAATAAAAAAAAAAAAGGCAAAAAAAAAAAAAGAAAATTTTAAAATCTTACATTTAGGGAAGTATCATTTTAAAACAAGATGGGGGATAGTTTGTAATCTTTGTCCAACAGTATATTACTCATGAATAAACAGAGCTGAGTTTAGAACAGTCCTAACCAGTGTTTACTGAGTACTTTGAGGAATGTTCATTACTACACATATATGATATATACATTTACCTGTTTAATACCATCACCTGACATCTAAAGTCCATCTCACACTTAACATGCTACCCGCTTCAATCCCAATTCTGCTCCCAGGCCCACCAAAACTGCAGCTGTTTCATTTCAGCCAAAGACCATTTTATCCTTCTAGTAGCCTAGACCAAAATCCTGTTCACCATGGGCTTTTCCCTTCTTGTTATTCACTCCATCAGCAAATTCAGTTGCCCCTACCTTCAAACTCCATCTAGAATTCCACTTCTCACTCCCACCCGACTTATACCATTTGGCCTTCCAAATTTGCCCCTTCAGTCTATACTTAGCTCTGCCGCCAGCGAGATTCTAGTAGATTTGTACATGAGATCAAGATTATTTTCGCCCAACCCTCTTAGCACTTCCTTTTTCACTCAGAACAATGCCCAAATACTTAGACTGACTTCCAGACCTCCAATTACCTCTCTAAACTCATGCTCTCATTCAGATTGCTGCTCATTTCACTCCATTCACTGTTTCTTAAACACTGTAGACATACTTTTGCACCAGGAATTTTGTACCTGTTATTTCCCTGCCTGTAGCACTCTTTCCCTAGATAGACGTGTGGCCCACTCCCTTAAATCTTTTCTTTCCAATAATTCCCTGTTGATGACTATGCTTTAAGTTCACATATTCTTTATGCCACTTCCCTATTTTTCTCCTTGGTACTTATTACTGTCTTGCAAATAACATAGTTATTTTTACATTTTTTTCTTCCCTGACAATGTAGTCTCCATGAGGGCAGGAAAAATTCTCTATTTTGATGTCTGGGGTTTTCTTCAGAGTCTAGAAGAATGTCTGATACATAGTTGATGATGAACAAATATTTGCTGAATGAAAAATGCACTAATCATTTATTTACTTTAATAACCTTGTGAAGGAAAATACATTTATTTCACAAAAGAGAAAACTGAAGGATAACTTACGTACCTTTTCTAAGATACCACAACAAATAATGGAGGTCAGTCATTTAAAATACAACCTGGGCTTGAACGGCCCACTATCTGTGTCCACCTAGCATTCATAATACACATGACTCTATCTGATCAGAAAAGATTGTTACCACCCAATTGGTTGCAGTTCTTAAGTCTAGCTGCTGTTTGATTGGACCTATATCTTGATGTAATTAATTGTGGTTATGGTAGCAAGAGCAGATTCCACTTTGCACACATGGTCAAACAGCAACCACTTTATGCAAAAACAAATATTGGAACAGTGGTGAATGCGGTCTTATACATATTTTTAGATGTGTTGTAGGAAAGCATCCTTAAGGATAAATAGAAGCAGGGAGAAGGAATTCTGGTAATACGTATCTAATATCTCTTCCACTACTGCAGGAGTGAGAGCAGTCGACTGGTGGGGTTTGCTGTGTGGCAGGATGAAGTTCCCAGGCTCCTGAGAGCTGGAACTGACTCTCATCCCATGTGTCACTGAAGCACTCAAACAAACCACTTGGGTGGCTGCTCCACACTAGGTGGAGAATTTCCTTATCTTTTGGATCCCGTATTCTTTTCCCCCTCACTCTCAAATTAGTTCTTTATTAAGAAAAATAAGAAAAAAAATTAGAACAAAAGAAATAATCTCTGCCCTTCTGTCTCTTTGTTTCTATCTCTCTCTGCATCTATCTATCTTTATCTCTATCTCTATCTTTCCCTGGGCAAGAGGGTTCTTTTGTTAACAGCAAAGCTGTTTGTTTTCTGCCTCCTAGCCAGAATGGGGAAATTCCATACAGGGTCCGGGGTGGGGATTGAGCATGAGCCCGTTCTCAGACCCTCATAATGTGTCAATTGACTTCATCTAATAAAGTAGACAAATAAAGATTAAGTTTTTATGTCAAAAAGGATTACATGTTTGTATATCACTACACCCCTCTGACACCAACCAACTTTGGATTCAATTGAGAGTTTTTTATTTATTTGGAACAAAACTATGACATGCATTAAGTAGTTAACATTCCTGGAAATGGGAGGCTGGTAAAAGTGTGACCCAAGGACAAAATGTATCTAAATGCAACATTCTCTCAGTCAGTGTTCACTTCTCTGGATAATAAAATGTAATAGGTCTCTCAAGAATAGTCAATATATAGAGAGTACTTAAGCCTTTCGCAAATAATTATCATAAGTGAGAGACAGCCTTTGGAAAAAAATTGTTAGGGCCTTTTGATTTTGGTATTATGTTTATTTTTATATTAGGTTCTTGATATTGCTGTGTTTTAATAAAATAGTCTATGTGATAGCTACATGATAAATATTTTATGAGGTGGGTGAGGTCATGGTAAAAAAAAGAAATACGAAAAAATGAAGCCTTACCAACAATATTTTGATATATGTTGGAGGGCAAGTAGTGTTTTTTGTTTCATATATGGTAATAACTATTTTGCTATCACCCTACAAAATAGAAAATCTTTTTAAATCTTCAAAACTGAGTTATGAATGAATAATATAATTTAGGTTTTCCAGCAGAAAAATCATGCTACAATATTTACATACTGTCAAGATTTGCTTTCATGATATAGTACAATAAAATTACCTTTTTCTAAAATAGCAGATGACAAATTGAAGTTAGAATCTCATATTTATTTTTTCCTAGATATTCCAGATTAATATGGAATATCATTCTGTTTCTGATTAAACAAATAATGCTATTAGACTCGTTGTCTTTGTAAGTCTGATAAAATCTTATTATAGAATTAAAGTTGCCTTCTTAAATATGAATATACCAATATCGATAAAAATTAGCCCAATAACAAAATTATTTTTTAAAAAAGTGGAAAAATGTAAGAAATCTTTGAAACTGTATTTGGAAAGGTTTACTATTATTCTACATTTTTCTGAGTTATCAAATGCCTTTACTACTTAAATAAACCAATCTGCCTACAAAGTAAAGTGTCAACCACTTCTGAATAAAAACAAACAAACAACAAACAAAAAAACCCCACCAATTCCCAGGTTTGATCCATGACTTCTAGAGATCCTATCTATAATTAAGTTAAATTAAATTAAATTAAACTAATATTGAGTGAGTATCTATTTACCAAACATTGCCAGCACTGGGGAAAACACATACTTGAATATGACAAAGCCTTCCACATAGTAATAACAGAGCACCCATCCTATTTGGCTCAGCTCTTTGAGAAGTACACATAAAGCCCATAAAATACAAGCACATAAGAAATTCAAGTTCACGACTGATTTATTGAACCCAACTTTGAACCAGTTTGTCATAAGTCAAACCTTTCCATGCTTTTTGTCCCTATTTAGAACACCAGTTTCACCTTCCTCTATAGTATCCTTGGATTTGAGCAAGCATTATTCATGCAATCTTCACATCCCTGTAGACCTGTTAATGGGTGTTCTCCTTGGCACTACCTAGAACTTTTCACACTGAGAGCTGCTCTTGGCAGCCCCTGAGACTCAGCATAGGCCTCCTGGAAAGCCAGGTCTTTGTACCCATCTGTTAGATGTGGTTTACAGAATGCCTCCTTATTCATTTTATAACAAAGCAACAAAAAATGTTGAACTCCTTTTCCCATGTTTTTCTCTTTTATAGTTTTTTCTTTACACACATGATTGTAATAGAGGTCTTTCATTCTAAAATAGTTTACTTTATAAGCTAATAGTCAACAGAGACAAAAAATAAAAGGAACATTCCACAAACTTAATTTTAGCCAACAGTTCAATATGTCCCTCTCTCTCTCTCTCTCTCTCTCTCTCTCTCACTCTCTTTTTCTCATTGAACTGAAAAATTAAGTAATAAGAGTTCCCTTTTTCCAGCTCTTTTCTGAAAGGAATGTTAAAAGTAGTGGGAAGACAGAAAGTTAATGAAAGAAATAGATGAAACAAAAAGCTAAATTAATCCACCCATGAAATCACCCTTCCCCTGATAACAGAGATGACCATTTGGGTTTTGATTTTCAGATATAATATACTGTCTTGAGATACTGAGATTTAAAAATAGATGCCCTCCATTTTATTGAGGTCACTTAATTAACTAAAAAGGGCAAATGGAGTGTATAAATCCTGCAAAACCCTTTCTTGTATTCTTTATTTCACTTATGTTGAAATACTTTACTCAAAGGAATGGGAATTTATTTCATATTGTTTATATATCTACCTCAGATAATTTAAAAGATATTGAAATTCTGTACCTATTTTTTAACGTGGGTATCAGCCTACATCATTTTTTTTCAAAAGAACATAAGAAGAGTTATATTTAACAAATCACTTAAAGTTTTGTCCTTGCAAGCATCTTTTTATTATAGGTTAATGAGAAATAATGCTACTCTTTTCTCAGTTACAGCTTTTCTGTTTGCAGACCATTTTTTTTTACATGTTAATGTCTGTCCAAATAAATTGCATGCAGTTATGCTTTGACTCACTTTTTCCCTATAATTTTCTCCAATGTCATTATTAATTCTTTGGGAATTATTTTTATCTCTTGTATAAAAGGGTGGAAATGAAGTACAAAAAATGATGTATTTTTTTCTTATTTTATTGGGAACTGTAATATTTTAGGATAAAAGATGTAAATTTAATGGGAAATAATATTGTAGTGTCTCATAATTTAAAGCTACATATTTCTCCCAGAAGAGCATTCAAAGGTCACATTTTAATCAGACTTGTTTTAGTTGGAGATTTTCATAACTAATAGAAGTAAATGGCTAGTTAGAGATATTTGAAGTATGAAGTGCTATGTGAGTGCCGCACAAAAGCCAGAAAATATACTCCATTTGTAAACATTTCTTGAGCTCTGTTGACGGAACATAGACTCTGAGACATCATGGTGAAAAGGACAGAGGTGATCGTGCCCACATGGAGATCACAGTCTGTGGTAGGTAGAGCCATGTACTAAATTGATTTTACTAGCTGCTCAGTCTGACAGAAACTTCTGATCTCTCAATATGTTGTGATGCACAATATATCGACATAGAAGAATAAAATTGCCAACATTTCTGGAGTATTTCCAAATTACACCCGAAAGACCAACCATAGAAATCTTAAAAGTAAAAAGAGGCAAAAATTAAGATAGAGTTGAAGAAGTAAGGGAAGTTGGTCTTATTGAGTTAAATCTTGATCTTGATTTAACAAGATAACCTGGTGAGTGCTCTTCCATGATAATGATTTTAAATCTTCATAAAATTATAAATCAGTGGAAAGTGACCTGTCCTGTCTATCCATAGCTCCATGGAATTGCTTCCTATCAGATTGTGGACCAATTCTGCTGAAGGGGAATAGGACAGTCTGAGAGCTTATGGTAGAGCATTCTTAATGAAGAAACAAATTGGCCACCTGTGATTGGGAATTTCCTGTAGACAGTAACTCATGAAATAACTGTTTAGCTACAGCATTTTAAGAGAACTTCACAGAAAAGTGAAATTCTAATTCCAGATGTATATAGAATTTGTGTCTGTGTTAATAAAACATAATTTATAATATCAAAAGAAACAAATGAAGTATATATTTGCAGAATGATCAAGAAAACTTATTATGGATTGAAGAAAGTAATTTTCTATCAATTCAATTCACACTTGTCTTGATTGAGAGAAAATCATATCTAAATCATACTGAATAATTATGTAGATCATAATGTGGGGAAACCAAGTACTCGTACAGTCATGAGCTGCATAATGATGTTTCCACCAAAGACAGACTGTATTTATGAGGATTGACCCATAAGATTATAATACTGTATTTTTACTATACCTTTTCTATGTTTAAATACGTTGAGATACACAAATACCACTGTGTTATAGTTGCCTATAGTATTCAGCACAGTAACATACCTTATGAGTTTGCAGCCTAGGAGCAATAGGATATTTCTGTTGTTAAGTGACACATGGCAGTACATGAAAGAAGCAAGGCCAAAAGTAAACACCACTGTATTCCATCAATTATCCCATTGATGATATTAAATTATAATTCAAGTAATTGACCTCCAATTGCCTTGCTTAAACAATTTTATATTTTTTGTGGTCTTTATTTTTTAATTTTTATGATTATATAACATTTATACATATTTATGGGACCCACATGATATTTTGACACAAGGAAACAATGTGCAATGATTACATTAGGGTAACTGGGATAGTCATCACCTCAAATATTTACCATTTCTTTGTGTCTGGAACATTCCAAATCAACTTCTCTAGTAATTTTGAAATACAGAATAAATTATTTTTAACTATGGTCACATCATCTTGCTACTGAATACTAGATCTTATTCCTACTAACCGTATTTTTGTACCCATTCACCAATATTTTTTAAAACCAATCCCCACTATCCTTCCCAGCCTCGGGGAACCATCATTCTACTCTCTACCTCTATGAGATCAATATTTTAGCTCCCAAACCTGGTAAGAACATGAGATAATTGTCTTTCTGTGCCTGGCGTATTTCGTTTAACATAATATCCTTCAGTTCCATTCATGTTGTTGCAAATGACAGAATTCACTTCTATTTTATGGCTGAATAGAATATATATATAATCTCCCATGTTTTCTTTATTCGTTTATTTATTGATGGGCCCTTAGGTTAATTGAATATCTTGGCTATTGTGAATAGTGCTGCAATAAACATGGGAGTACAGATATCTCTTTCATATACTTATTTCCTTTTTTTTTTTGCGGGGGGGAAATACACCCAACAGTGGGGTTGGTAGATCACATGGTAGTTTTCATTTTTGATTTGTTGAGAAATGTCCATAATGTTTTCCATAATGGCTATAAGTATAGCCATTTACATCCCACCAACATAGTACGGGGTTTCCCCTTTCTTCACATCCTCACTAACATCCATTATTTTTGTCTTTTTGATGAAGGCCATTTTGACTGGGGTGAGTTGATATTTCTTGTGGTTTTGATTTGCACCTTCATGATGATCAGTGATGTTAAGCATTTTTTTCATATACCTCCTGGCCATGTGCATGTCTTCTTTTGAGAAATGTCTAGAAAGATCTTTTGCTCATTTTAAAATCAGATTATTGATTTATTTTTGCTCTTGAGTTGAGTTCCTTAGATATTCTGGTTATTAATTCCTTGTCAGGTAATAGCTTGCAAATATTTTCTCCCATTCTGTAGGTTACCTCTTCATTTTGTTTATTGTTTCTTTTGTTATGCAGAAGCTTTTTAGTTTGATGTGATTCCATTTGTCCATTTCTGCTTTGGTTGCTTGGGCTTTTGAGGTCTTGCTCAAGAAATCTTTGCCTAGACTAATTTTGAGAATGGCTTATTATTATATAATTTTTACTTACATAATAGGAGACAACTACTTTGAGGGGAATTAAACAATACATATTATTTCCCCCTCTGGTATTATGCCTTTCCACCAAATTGTGTCTTGAACATCACTGTGATATGTTTAACTGATAGTGCTAAGTCAAACTATTTGACTAATGTTAGTAAATGCTATGCTATTTTGGACTCTTCCTCTCATCTTTGTTCATAATTTAAGGTAATCCATAAGTTATTCTCATTTTACAATTAGTAATTTACTAAAAGTCACAGATGATAGAGTAATATTTCAGCCTAATAATTAAAATGAAGAGAAAAGCATTCAATAATTTCTTAAGCAAATATGTACTGTATGACTACTGCATATCCAGGCAGTATTCCAGAAGAGTCTGTAAAAGAAAAAAAAAAAAAAAAGCAGACAAAAGCCATACCCCCGAAGGGTTATATTTTAGTTTGGAAGGGACATATTGTATGTAATAGATATAGTTATAATTAATTAGAATAAGGTAGGAAAACAAGAATAGGAATGACACTTCCATAGAGGACAGTACCTGCATTAGGGACTGACACAGCAGCACACTTGGAGTTTGGGAGGAAGAGCCACTCCCAGCCGAGGAGGCCAGTGTGAGCAAAGGTGAATGTAGAATGAGGTTAAGTCACATAGGGAGCAGAGTTGAGTAAACAGCAAAAACCAAGGAAAAAGTTCAGCTTGTATTTTGAATGAGAAGCTGAATGTTTGGAGTGTTTTGAGAGAAAAGTGACATATTAGCCTTATATTGCTTTAAGCTACACAAAATTTTATAATAATCTAAAACGTTTTCAGAAATGCTTTACTCTAAATTGTATGTGAAGTTTATAATGAAGAGTAATATACATAAGGAAAAGTTCAGGAATCATAAATTTGTAGCTTAGTTTTGGCATAATGTATAGCTTTGTCACCATCACCCAGATCAAGAGATAGAGCATTAAGGCAATGCAGAGCAAGCCCAAGTGGCTGGAGAGGCCCCATTCCTCTCCCAGTCACTACCTTCTTCCTCCTCAAAGGTTACCAGTATCTTTGTCTCTTTCATTGTAGATTAACTATGCCTGTTTTCGAATTTTATAGAAAATGAAACCATACAGCATGTGCTCTTTCACGTCTGACATTTTGCTAAACATTATGTTCGTAAAAATTTATTCATGCTTTTGCTTATAATAATCATCTGTTGTGTCTGATTGCTCCAAAAAGATACATAGCAAAAAAGAAAAAAAAAAAGCCACCATTCATTTATCTTTTCTACTGTTGACGGACATTTAGGTTGTTACTCTTTTGGGCTATGGACTACTACTATGGATATTGTACATGTTCTTTGGTGCATATATTTTCACTCATAAACAGATCATAGAATATATTTTCAGCTTTAGTCGGTACTGTCAGAAGTTTTCCACAGTGGTCATTCTAACTTATACTCCCATCAGGTGTGTATGAACATATACTTTTTCAAACAATGCTTGGTGTTGTCCTTGTATTAGTTTATTACAACTGTCACGACAAAGTACCTCAGACTCGATGGCTTAAATAACAAAAGCTATTTTACAGTTTTGGATGCTGGAAGTGCAAGGTCAAGGTGTTCTCGGGATTGTCACTTCTGAAGCTTCTCTTGGTGGCTTGTAGATAGTCATCCTCTCTCCCTGTCTCTACGTGGTCTTTCCTTGGTATTGTCTGTGCCCTAATCTTCTCTTCCATAAGCACAGCAATCATAGTGGATTAGGATCCACTCTAAAGACTTTATTTAAACTTAACTATGTCTTTAAGATCTTTTCTAGAAATGCAATCACATTCTGAGATATTGGGGGCTAAGTATTCACATATCAATTTTTAGGAGATCACAATTCAGCCCATAACAAACATCTTTGAAATTTCAGCCAACCTGTTGGAAATTATAGGTTTTCATTTATATTTAACTGCTGACGACTGAGGTTGTTTACCTCTTTACATATTTAGTCCTTTAGATAACCTTTTTTTGGGGGGAGGGGGCACAATCTTAATCTATTGTGCAGGCGGGAGTGCAGTGACATAATCTTGGCTCACTGGAACCTCTACCTCCCAGGTTCAAGCAGTCCTTAAATCTCAACCTCATGAGTAGCTGGGATTACAGGTGGCACCACCACACCTGGGTAATTTTTTTGTACTTTTTTTAGAGACAGGGTTTCGCCATGTTGGCCAGGCTGATCTCAAACTCCTGACCTCAGGTGATTCGCTTGACTTGGCCTCCGAAAGTGCTGGGATTACAGGTGTGAGCCACCATGCCTAGCTTAGACAGCCTTTCTTTAAAAAGTGTATGTGCTTAATACTTTGCCCATTTTTCTATTTTATTTTCTTCGTTTTTAATTGATTTTAGGAGTTTAAAAATATTTTCTGCATGCAAATCCTTTTGGATTATGATTATACACCTTTTCATCAATCCTCTGGCTTACATTTCACTTTCTGAATAGAATCTTTTGACAAATGAATGTTTTTAATTTTAATGTAGACCAATTTATCAATTTTTAAGGTTAATAGTTACTTTATCCTATGTAAGAAATCTCTGTCTATTCCCCAAGTCCTGAAATGTTTTCCGTAAGAAACTTAACTGCTTTACATTTCACATATAGGTTCATAATCCAATTGTAACTGATTTTAGTATATAGTTGTAGTTATGGTCTAGTCATATTTTTTCCATATTATATCTAATCATTTGGCACCATGTGTTATAAAGATGATCTTTTTCTCACTGCCCTGCAGTGATTGTTTTGACAGGTCAGTGACTGTGAACATGTGGGTCTCTTTCTGCAATTTTTTCTGTTCCATTGGTCAATGTTTTCATCCTTGGGCTAATGCTACACTGTCTTAAATTTTGTAACTTTAAAGTTCTTTGAATACATTTAATTTTATCTTATAGTCATTTTATCTAGAAAGATGAAAACAATTTTCACATATTCATGGACCTTTACGTTTTGTGAGCTCAAGAATGTAGCATAAAACTGGCAGCACACTTTGCATGTGACTGATGGATTTGAAAACATCATTATTTATGTAATTTAGAACTTTGTATTTTTAAGGTTATTTATAAGTATGCATCTTGGGTTTCTCATTATGATGTTCCAACAAGGTAATTGGGTATTGTTCGTTCCATTTTATATCCAAGGAAACCAAAGCTAATTGCCTCACCTAGTGTGAGATAAATCATTATTTAAAATTAGAATTCACAGTCCCTGTCTTCTCATTCTGTTGGTTAACCAGTGAGGCAAGATGCCATTTTAAGTCATTAGTCTTCTTTAAGAAAACAGAACGCTGTGTTCCTGAAATCAAATGTTGTTTACAGACTCCCATTAACTCTTAATTTATAGCCAACAAAACTCAAAATTTCCTTGCTAAACGGCATGGGCTTGGATGAGTCATAACTCATGACATAACTTATTCAGTTATATCTTAGTGATTTAAGTTAATTGAGTCAAATAACAATGTGTCACTGGACCTGAATGTAGAAGATTTCAGATTCTGCCTTTGCTGCCTCTTGTCAATTACCATATCACACTAATCACCATTACTGTACAAATTGATATCTGTATCTTCCAGAGTATTTCTCTAACTCCCAGGATTTTGGTTCAGTGGTTTTATTTGCATTCTTATCCATGCCCCAGAAGTAGTTATATTCTCTCTTTTGAACCCTCTGGATGTGAAATATGTCTTCATCCAACTTTGCCTCATGATGGTGTCAGCCTTATTCTAAGCCATTTCTCCTCAACACTAATTATATAGTTTCTGCATTTATTTGACCTTTAAAGGTATTCAAAGCTGTGTATGTATTTAGTGGATCTTAAAAGAGACAAATAATTAGGTCAAAGAACTTGCTTCCACTGGTGGTTTTTTGTTTATCCCACAAGCTTACAATCAAACACACCTGGGATATTTATGAATAAATTGTAGAGTTTTAGTTAATGTAATAAGTATCCATATATATGTGCATATATATACATTATATGATACACACACACACACATATATATATATATAGAGAGAGAGCAAGTCTAATAGTTTTGACGTTTTGTAGTTCATATTGATCAGTTATTTAGGAATTTACTTTCATTTATTCAACATGTTTTTATTTAGCACTTATTTTTTCAGCCTCAGTATTATTTTTCTCAGTCTCAGATTTTTTGTTTTTTAATTTTTGGCTTAAAAGGATGAAATTACTTAAATCTTGGAATACTGCTGTGATATGGCCCTGGCCCTATTAATCATAACCTTTTCATTTATTAATTGACTTTATGCTTCTTCATTACCCGTGACTCCAAGCTTTATTTTTTCTTTTGCATTTAGTTTTGGACAAAAACGCTAACACACTTAGCAACTTAAAAAAAGATGTAAAGGCTCTGGGAAACTCTTATCAAAAGGAATCCAAGGTTTTCTTATAATAAAAGTGTAGCATGTAGCTTATTGCTGTTATTTAGTCTTTTAAATTTTGAACTTAAAAATTTCATTTAAATTTGTATTCAGTAGCACTGGACAGTTTATAACTGCTAATTCTAAGATGTTCCTGGCAAAAGACACCAGTCTACTTAGATAAATTTTACTACAGTGAAATTTGAAAGTCATATTGGAATCAACTGATGCGTTGTGATGGTCAATAAAGTGAATAAATAATGCTGTTAGTATGAAGCTCATTGATATAAACAGGTAGACATTTTGACTGTGAAGTGTTATAGCAAATTCTTAGAGTTTTATGTTGCCTTGGCATTTATTTAGAATACAAGTTTAACTTTTTTATACTAGAAGTGGAACTTGGTCACCCATGACACAGTTTCTAGGTCTGTATCTCCTCCCAGTTCCTCAATGTGGTCCATCCAGATATAGGCCTGTAATGGGAACAACACAAAAAGGTTGTTGCCTAGACATTAGAAGTAGAACACCACACCCAAATAGCCAAAGCTAGTGGCCAGAGATAAGAACTTAATGGCACCTTTTCTGCCCAGCATACTGGGCTTCCCACTTTTCTGCTGCTTTCTTTAAATAGATCATTCTGGTATGTGCCCCTGAAGTTAAAGTGATCCACTTCCTATTTCCCAATATATACTGCTAGCTGTTGGGCTCTCTCTGTCAGCTTAACTCTTCATTCCTGCCTATCCCTGACCAAAGGACAGAGAGCTGCCCTCCTAACTCATTGTTCCCATCCTGCTCAGAATCTGTAGGTAATATATCTTTGGACTGATTTCAAATTATGGTAGTGTACTGAATTTGGACCTCTTACCTGAAGAACCAGGGACTACCATAGGCTGGGTTTTCCCCTGGATGCCAAGGAGAACACAAGGGCAGGCTCCTCAAACCAAAGTAATGGCCAGACAGGTATAAACTGGACATAGGTCAGATAAGAACCACAAAGGTGTCTGCCAACGTTAACAAATTTCCTGTGTGAAAAATACATGGCCAACTGTTGAAAAACTAGGTATTAGAACATCCACCGGATAAAAAGACTATCCTGTGAAAGGCAGGCTGTAAACACACATGCCTTGCTCCTCTTTGTTTCCCATCAGGGCAAAGTTGCTAGCTGCCCTGGTACTGGAATTCCAATTTAGCTTAGGGCTCTCAAGACAGATGTACATTGTCATTATTTGAAATATGATGTTTCTATAAAGGAGGACAAAAGATTGATTTCATGACACGTTTTTCTATTCGTTGGACTTGCACCAACCACACACACACACACACACACACACACACACACACACTACTGGCTGAGAAAGGATTTCAATTCATTTGTTGATAAATAAGAACTGCTTTCAAAATTTTTGTTTTAAAATCTACCCACTATCTAGATTTCCTCATTTCTACATGGAATCAGTCTCTTTGATGATATTTCAATCTGAAACCACGAGTTTTCAATCATTATTTCATATCTGAAAAATCTCATCTCTGCCTAGAAGACTCAGTCAGTCATTTGAAAATTTCTATCTCATTTTATAGTTAAATCTCCTTGTTCATTTCACGAGAATGTTCTGCCACATGGCAACTGTCTTTTTTTTCCCCCCAGCAAATATTGTTAGTGCATATCTTACAAAAGGGTTTTTGTGTGTTTGTTTGTTTGTTTTTTACTAAACTGCCCAGGAAGAGGTTCCTGTTCTTTCTCTGATTAGCTGTAACTGCTTGTCAGTGGGGTTGGGTTTCTGGGAAGTAGAATCAGATGAGTATAGCTTCTAATACATTTATCTGAAAAAACTCTTGGGAAAGGAAGCCTACCCGGGCAAAACAGGAATTTGAGATACAATGTGGGCCTGGGAACAGGTATTACACATTCCCTCAAGAGCTCTGGACCTAAAATGGGCTTTGAGAATTGTTCTGAATTCTTCACCCTCTGTTTTCTCAGTCACTGGATGCTAGCCATGACCTTTGGTGAGGTGATCTCTGAGGCAATCCCTCCAGAAGCTGACAGTTCAAGGCTGTTTGCAAATAGCAATACCCAGAAGCTATGGCAATAAGTCCTTCCATGAAAACAGAAACTGGATGACACATTACCATGTCCACCACACTGCCTTTGTTGGGAATGATGTGAAAAGATGGTGACTGCAATAGATCCCACAGCTCGAGGGCTTTCTCTCAAACAGCTCTTCTGGATACTATTGTCCTTTAAAAGATTTGACCACATTTTTTTTTCAGCGAACGTCAAGGTGGCTTATAGCCAAAGACCTCAAGCAACATTTCTTGGTTGTCATACTTCTTTGAGACTAACACTGGAGATCCTCTAGATCTGCATCCGATAGGCACATTTAAATTCAAATCTCCATGCTTCCTGGTATCAAAAACTCGGGCAAGGAGTGGTAATACCAACTTACACCACTATGCTATTTCATCTCTAGCATCATGAGCAGTTTCTGTGCGGTATCTCTTCCCTCTCTTCATGAATACTCTACTGTCCCTACAAGTAACCTCTTTTTTTTTTCTTACTTATCATGTCATCTTATCTGTGGGGGTAGAAAAAAATAAAGGAATACTGGCTCTGTTGAAATGGCAGCCCTCAGTAAGGCCATACAAACATGTATCTGGATCTCTCTGAACTTAAAATAGAATGTAGTAAGAAACATTTTCTGTCAATATAGGTCTTAAGAGAAAATCCCATATTTAATAACAAGTATAATTCTATTAAACATTTTTATTTCCATGGCTGCCTCAGCATGTAGGAGACTCATACGCTGGAGATTAATAGTTCTAATTTAGCAAAGCTACCAATTTAGAGATATTTTAATTCATTATTGAATCCAGTTATATCCTTTGAGGGGCCATAATTAATAACCATATATTTAAAATATCAAATGTACTATTTTATATATTTTAATTTTTAATAAAATTAAAACCACATAGATTTTTTAAAGTATGTTAATATGTGTTTATATGTTTTTCCATAAATATTTATCTGCATTTTCTTTAAATTTATTTTGTTGGTTCTGAAGTATATGTGTATTATTTTAGAATATTGGAAAGTATTTTATATCTCCTTGATTTCCCCTCATAATTTCTAGAACTCAACTAACTATCTGTGGGTCCACAATATATAAAAATGACTAAATTATGAGTTTCTCAAAGTCATGACTTTTATATGTCTTTCCCTGTAAACTCAAGTCAAGTTAAGCAGATCTAACATTGACAGTGAATCCCTAGTTTGTCATGCTAGTAAAAACAAAATTGGTGATTTGAAATTCAACTATGCCAATGGTTTTGATACACTTGTCTTAAGATATTAATGAAACACTTCAAAATACCGATACTAAGTGTCCAAATTCTCAGATGTCTATTGCAGAGTTTTGTTTCGATGTGTTTGGATTTTTTTTCTCAGTGATGATATGAAACAATGTGATGCATGAACTACACAAGAACAGAGAAAGAGTAATCTAAGTAAGAGGTAAAAATACTGGAAGCTCCCTCATACAGAGCAGAGAATAGAACCTGTTCCCCAGAGTCACAGTAGTAAGCCTCGTAATTTACAGGGTACTGAAGAAAGCTTTCAAAATGTTTTTGCCTTAATAATAAGAAAAATTAAACCCAGACTAAGTGCTGCTCTGGTCCTTCCTGCAAGATCTTTAAAAGCAAGATCTGAAAGGATCAATCTGTTTCAATGGAACTCAATTGTGTTTTCCCAAAAGTTTAATCAAGTTTATAAGAATACAAAAATATCCACCAAGGTAAAACTCACAATGTCTGTCATCAAACAAAAAATTATGAGGCATGACATAAGTAGAAAAATATTACTCCTAATAAGGAGAAAATTTTGCATTTTAAATTGACCCAGAGTAGACACAGAAAATAAAAATAGAAGACAAAGATATTAAAACAGCTATTATAAGTATTTCTCATATATCAAAAAGACTAGAGGAAATATCCAATAAGGTGAGACATGAAATATAAAAATAGACCCCAAATTGAACCTCTAGAATTGAAAACTATAATGTCTAAGATGAAAAAATACATCACATGGAATTAATAGCACATTAGATACTGAAAAAGAAAATATTAGTGAACTTGTAAATATATCAGTAGAAACTAATCAAAAGTAAAACACTGAGAGGAAAAGAAAAACAAAACCAAATGAATAGAGCACTAATATTTCAAATAGCCAAACATATAACTGATGTCCTTAAAGGGGGTCGAGGTAGACAAAATGTGAAAAATAGCTTTTAAAATTTCCAAATATGGGAAAGATAATGAATCTACACATCCAGATAGCTTTGGGAACCCAAGAACCAGAAACACGAAGAAAACTGTAACAACTAACTTCAAAAGAAAATTGATTAAATCCAATAATAAGGAAAAAGTCTTAAATAGTAACTAGAGGAGAAAATCACACAATATATTTGAGAAAAAATACATAAAGCTATCAGCAGTACATTATATATTAAAGAGACATGATCAGAAATTAGATGATTTCTCATAAGAAATAATGTAAGCAAAAAGGTAACAAAGCAGCATTTTAAATTTATCAAAAGAAAAAAGAAACTTCCTTCCTAAATACTTTTACCCACACTTTTTTAAAAAGAAACAAAATTTTATACAAAAAATTCTGAAATAATTTCTCACAGAGCTACACTACCAGAAATATTAAAAGATGTTATTCAAATAGAAAAAAAAATGTTATCAGATAAAAATCTGTACTAGAATGAAGGCCATCAGAATTGGTAACTATGTGAATAGATAAAATACTATGTATAATTATGTAAATCTTCTCAAAAGTCATTTGACTGTTAAATGCAAAACCAACTCATAATTGTGTGTGTTTGTGTGTGTATGTGTATGTGTGTGTGTGTGTAAAACAGTATGGCACCAATATCCCAAGGACTGAAAGGAGAGAGATACAAGTAAAATACAGTGTGCTTTTATATCACATATGAAAACGTATACTATTACTTGAAGGCAGACTATGTTTCAGATGTACACTATAAACCTTTAAACTATTGCTAAAAATACAACACAGAGTTATGTCTAATAAGCCAAGAAAAATCTAAAGTGGAATATTAAAAAATACTTAACCTGAAAGGAGGTATAAAAAGAGCAAAAAATGACAAAAAGAACAAATAGAACAAATTGAAAACAAATAGCAAAATGATACACAAAGCAAACCAGATCTATAATAGCATTGACTGTAAATTAGAAGACTGATTATCAGATTAGATTTTAAAAACCAAGATCCACAATATTTTAAAAAATATAAATATATTAAAATTAAAGAAGTGGAACATAATACGTAATGATGACCTTAATTTTTTAAATTTGGAGTGGTTAATTTTAATATCAAACAAAGTCGATGTCAGAGAAAACAATATTAAAAGGGATGATAAGAGCTAATAAATTATAATGAAAGAGCTCGTTCATTAAGAGAAAATAACAATCTAAGTTTATGTACTTTTAGATGTTATTTTCAAAATACATGAAGCAATAATCTACATAACTTCAAAGAGAAATAGACAAATTCATAGCTATACTTAAATATTTCATCACATTTTTCTTAATATCTGATAGAAATATTAACAGAAAAAGTTTATAGAAAATTTGAACACATTGTTAACAAAATTGACCAGATCAACATGTATAGAAAACTCCACTCAACAACAGCAAAATAAATGTTATTTACAAATGTACATGTAGTAGTTGCCAAGATACACCAAGCTGTGGGCCACAAACAAGTAAAAATAATTGAAAATGATATACATCATGCAAAATATGTCCTTTGATCACTGTGGAACAACAGAAAGATACTTGAAAAGTCCCCAAATATTTGAAACTAAATAACACATTTCTAAGCAACTCATGGATCAAAAAAGAAAAAAGACACTTTAGAAAATATTTTTTACTAAACAAAAATGTCATTAAAACATATTTTAAAATTTGTAAGATGCAACTAAAATATCACCTATAGGAAAATATGTGACATTAAATGCCTATTTAATATAACAGAAGAAATAACTAAAGTCACTAATTTTATTTTCCACCTTAAAATTTGTGTAAAAAGCAAATAAAACTCAAAATAAGTAGACAAAGAAAAAATAGACATCAGAGTGAAATGTCAATGAAAAATAGACCAAAAAGTAGAGGAAAAAAAATGGAACCAAAAGTTAGTTCCTTGTGAAGATCAGTGAAATTTATAAGGCAGTGAAACTATTCAGGTACAAGAGAAAAGAGAAAGAAGATACAAATTCCAATATCAGGAATGAGAATAATGACACCTTTACAAATTTTTCTAATACTAAAACAGTAATATAAAATATTAACAACTTTATACCAATAAGCGTAACAACTTAAAAAAGACTAAATCCTTGAAAGACACAAATCATTAAAGTTTATTAAATAAAACATAGATAACTCTCTCTTTCTATTAATGCAATTGAATTCTTTTTTTAATTACACAACACTCTAGGTCATAATGGCTTCACTGGAAAGTGTAACAGACATTTAAGGAAGAACAGTAGGTAAAATTTCTCCAAAAATAAAGATGATCAATCATATTTAATGACATTTTATAAGGCCAACATTACTCCAAAAACAAAAACAAGTAGAAACCTGAAAAGCTGTACTTGTATTGTCTATCATGATAATCTCTAATGAACATGGATAAAAAGTTAACAAATTCTTAACAAATCAAATCTGAAAATATATTAAAAAGGATGATATATTATGACTAAGTAGAGTTCAGTCGTAGAAATGCAAGCTTGGTTTAACATTTAAAAAATTGATCAACGTAATTTACCTTATGAATACACTAAAAGCAAGAATATTATACGATGATCTCAGTAGACCCAGAAAAATGATTTGATACTATGTATATATAACTCTTCTAAAAACTATGAGAAAACCAGAAATGGAAGGGAACTCGCTTTAGTATAAGAAGGACAACTGCAAATGTTACAGCTAACGTCATATTTAATGGTGAAAGATTGAATGCATTCTCCCTAACATCAAAAACAAAGCAAGAATGCCATTTTTTACTATTTCTATGTAAGCTTTTTCCCATTGGATATTCTCGCCAGTGCAATAGGCAAGAAAAAGAAGAAAAGCAATCCAAACTAAGAGTAAAGGAATTAGATGGCCTTTACTTGCAGATGACATAGTCATCTACATAGAAAACCAAATCAAACTTACTCATAAGCTATTTGAACTAAAAAGTGAGTTTAGCAACGCTGTGGGATATATATTATCAATATTAACAAACTCATTTGTGTTTATATATACTAGCAATAAGCAGAAATTGAAAATTTTTAAATGCATCAAAATATCTACCTTAAAAACTATCTAGAATTTATGAAAAAATCTGATTAATGATATATGAAAGACCTAAACACTTAAAGCTACATAAAATTGCTAAGAGAAATAAATATTAAAAAACAGAAGTAAACACTTTTCTTAGATTAGGAAACCTAATATTTTTCAGATGTCAGTTCTCCCAACATTGATCCACAGATTCTATACACAACTGAGTCAATTTCTGTAACAGTTCCAGAAAGATTTGTAAGGAACATGTCCTAGATAATTATAGAACTCATATAAAAATGCAAAGGTTATACAATAATCCAAACAACCTTGGAAATAAAGGAAGCAGTTATAGAAATTACACTACCTGACTTCAAGACATTAAAGTGACAGTAAGCCAAATAGTGCAGTATTGGTATGAAGATTGACAAATAGAGCAACGAAACAAATAAATAATCAGTAAATAGTGCCAAATTTGTGTAATGAACTGATTTTTCACCATTACAAATGCAATTTAATTCAGAAAACAGGCATTTAAAAAAATCATGCTGGAACATATCCCTATGAAAAAATAAATAAAAACTCCTCTGATTCATATTTTGTAACATTTAATACAGTTTACTCAAAATTATTTATAGTCCTAAAGGTATACTTTAAAATTATAAAACTTCTAGAAGAAAACCAAGGAGGAAATCGTCATTACCTTGGGTTAGCCCGAGATTTCTTGGAAATAACACTAAAAGAACAATCCATTTAAAAAAAATGTACATCCTTCTTTGTGAAGTGTCTGTTTTGTGAAGTATATTTTACCAGTGTATCACTGGGTTGCTTGATTCTCTAACATTGATCTCTTTCTTCTTGTTCACTTCCTTCTTCACTTTCTAGCCTCTGTTCCGATTCTAACCAAATAGAGGTGAGTGGTGAGTAGAGTTAATGTGGTTCTTACTGGAGAGAGTGGTTCCATATAATCTGAAGTTGCAAAGTCGTTTAACTTTGAATTTACTGATTGTTTCCTCATTTCTTCTGGAGAGTTCTTGGGTGAATCCCAGTGGCAGAACTTTTACCTGACAATGTTTTCTATTACTCTGACTCGCAGGATTAACTTCAGGCCCTGGTTCATTTATGTTCAATTCCACATCAATGTTCCACAATGTAGCTATACTACTAGATTTCCTTCAATCTCTTTGGTGATCCTATTGAAAGAAAAATTTAAGTGATTCTAGATTTACTTGATTTTCTATATAGGGCAGTTATGTTGCCTGGGAAACATTCATATGTTACTTGATCCAAGAAAACAGTGGAAGTTTAGCCTGATCCTAACATAATCACCTCTATCTTACTGTCTCAAGACACACTTTAGCTGTTTTTTTTTTTTTTTTTTTTTTTTTTTTTTCTGCCTTGTGATTGAGTCTGACCTCAGACTTCTTTTCCTCTCAACTGCAACAAATCCATTTCAAGGTCTCTGAGTGGCCCAATCAAAGCCCCTTCACTAGACTTTAGGTCAAGGAGGCATTGACACCCAACTCTTTCAAGAAAATGCATAACATGGCAACAACTCTTTAAATAAATATCTGTACAAAATCAACTTTTTCTCTCCATGCTGTCACAATTATTTGATATTTTCAAAATGAGTAATGGATTCATGAGTCATAGAACTGATTTTGAAACTTCAAACATTTATTTTATAAATTATCCATATGAAGATGCAAATTTAGATTTTCTCATCCTTGTTTGTATGCTGTTTTGACAACTTTTAATTTTAATAATTCTGTTTCATGCAAAATTTAGATTCTGAATCTGATTGCTTATGTCAAAAAATAGCAATGCTGAAAAGGTAAAGTGTTCCAAATATTACAGTATCATGTCATAAGATCCACGGTATGACTTTCTGAGTTAGTAATACGTGCTTGACTACCAGATGGGTAAGCTAGATAATGTAGTTAGCTCAAATTATCTCCTTGCAATATGAGGTTATGCCATGAGATGATATCAAAGGTCCCCTCCAGTTCTACCATTTTATATTTCCATATAAATAATAATATTTTTAATCACAAGAAAGAGTAAGTACTATGTTAGGAAGCAAAAAAGGTTAAAATAATACTAAATAATACTAAAAAACAAAAGATAGTGAAAATGTTCTCTCTTACTTCCACTAATGTACGTTAATTAACATAGTTAATGTATGTTAATATCCTGAATATGCTTCTTTTTAACCTTTTGTAAATTGACAATCCTTGGTGATTTATCCTGTTTCTATTGAAAGCTTATACCTTCAGAAGTCTCCCCATCTTAGTAAATTCTAAATCTACTCTGGTCATCTGTCACTTGTAAACAGAACTTATCTATCATTCTCTTTTACCTATCTTCAACTCTGGTCACCTCCATATCTGAGGCCATGCTAGGGGATTCTTTCCCTTCTCACTAAGGTGTTTACTGCTAGGCATCACTGTCATTGCCTCTCTGTGGGTAACACCATTGCTGCTGTCAATATCCACAAGCATTTGTGCTTTTTGAAGACCTTAGCTTGATAAAGTCAATTTGTGAACTTTACAGTAGCTGGCAGTTTTCCTTTCTCTGCTTGAGTGTTGTTTGTCTCCTCAGGGATGCCAAAAGCCTTTGTGCTTATACTGTAATATCTTGCAAAAACTTTTGTGAAATAAGTCTTGTGACTTTTATTTATAGTTACTGTCACCTCTGCCTACCACATGTACACACACACACACACACACACACACACACCTCATTTCTCCTTGTCTTTTGTGAAGAATGTAGGAATAGGTGTATCAACAGTAAATAAAAATTAATTATTGTGATAAGTGAATGATAATTTGTACTTGGATCCCAGCCAGATTGTGTGGAAAGAGAAACAAGAGCAAGCATAGGTACATGAAGAGCAAGAATTCATGAGTGTGTAATGTGTGCACTGTAGTGCCTAAGAGAGATGTGTATTGTGCTAGAATGTGCTGTACTTAAGGGATATGCCATTTAAGAACTAAATCAAGAAGGAATTGTCTTACAATAACGTGGTCTGTCTTCACCAAAGCTAAATAAATGAGGGGAACTGCAAGTTATTCAATACGTGTATTATGTGATAAACGTTTTTTGACAACCTACAGTATGGAAAGCAAAATACCGTATCAGAGTGGCTGTAAAAGAAGTGGCTACTTTTTTCACACCAGGAGAAAGTGAAAAATATTGAAGTTGTCAGCATTTGAGTTTTTAAATATACCACCTCTAATGGTTTGCGCTTGTGTTCTTCAGTGTAATCACCCAGTGCCTGAGGGCTTCAGAAAAATCACCCATTCCCTATGAAGAAGTGAGTCAGAAGACACATTTGAGTTACAAACACTTTACTAAATTCTGATTATCGCCTGACTCTAATGACTAATGTTTTGTTACTAGATCAAACTTGTCTGCTTTTCTTTCTTCCCATGGTGTAAATAGATTCTCAAGAGACTTCTAAGTTCTTGATATAAACAGACTTTGACTCAATTTGACAAATTTTCCCAGATATGCACAAATACTAATATTTGATTGAGTTGACATGCAAATTGGGCTATGTGCAACAATCTACATGTGTCTGGATAAATTATTCAAACTGTTTGTGCCTGTCATTTTTCACTTGTAAAATGAAGAGTAATACCACATAATTTAAACTTTAACCCATTTCAAAAAGTCTTAAATAGATGAAAATAAATGCACATGCTACTGACATAATAGAGATAGGAAAACCAAGAACAGGTAGGAAAATCTGAATAAAATAAAATATTAAAGCCAGATTTTTTAATGGTATAATTATCGAACTTCATTTTTGTTATGAGCTTTCATGCTCCAGTTAAATTGGGGAGACACAGTCAATTATTAAGTTTACTTGTTTTTGTTTTTGTTTTTTGCGGTTGTTGAGACAGAGTCTCCATCTGTCGTCCGGGCTAAAGTGCAATGATGTGACCTTGGCTCACCGCAAGCTCCGCCTCCTGGGTTCAAGCAATTCTCCTGCCTTAGCCTCCTGAGTAGCTGGGTTTACAGGCATGTGCAACCATGCCCAGCTAATTTCTAATTTTGTATTTTTAGTAGAGATGGGGTTTCTCCATGTTGGTCAGGCTGGTCTCGAACTCCCGATCTCAGGTGATCCACCCACCACGGCCTCCCAACGTGCTGAAATTACAGGCGTGAGGCACCATACTCGGCCTAAGTTTTCAATATGAAAAATAAACTTGAGTTCCACTTTTACTTAGAAAGCCATTAAGAGAAAGATATTGCTTCCCCTTCACTAACAAAAGCCATGCGAATTGCATAATCATAACTTTACCCCTCTAGAGATTTTGTAAAATTGAGGTTGTACGTGAACTAAATTGCAAAGAGTAACAAGCATCTTGAGAGATATAGGACATATTGAATATTACACTTTAGGCAGATCACAAGAGGAAGAAAAGATAGATATGAACATGAGTCAAAAGTAAACCTGTGCATGCACGCAGACATGCATGTGGTAACTGGCTGACACCTGTGGGCAGGACTGATAATGCCAATGTAGTGAACTCTTCTTTTATGCAAGTAATGTCTTGGGATTATGCTTTCCACTCTGGTTATTGAATGTCACGATAACTGAGCCATTAAAATTAGAGTGTTCCTTGGATTCATGTCAAATAGATTAGCTTTTCCTGCTTAGTATCAACTACACAAAACCCTGAAGTCATTTTTATTTGCATCATATATGGATGGTGAATTTTTTGGATTGGAGAAATTGCTGATTTTTATTTTAAAAACTTTTTGAAGGGGGCCTTCATGATGGATTACTAGAGGCATGTGACACTTGCCTCCTTCACAAGGAAGAATCAAAACAGGGAGTGGATAATCACACTTTAAATAGAACATCTAACAGGGATCACCAGAATGCAACAAAGAAATGACAGAAAACACCTGAGGCATGGAAGAAGGAAGCAAGATAGCCAGCCCTGCCGGGATCGGCTGTGAGCCTGCAAAGGCTCCTCAGTATGGGTAAAGAGTAATGAGAGGTCCCCAGCAATCCATATTCATACCATGGATTCTTGCAGTCCTAACAACAGGAGAGCTCCTCTATCCCTGTAGACTCTGAGACTAGCAAAAGGAGCTACCGTGAGTCTGTGCAAAGGCAGTACTCCAGAGATGAAGTTCACTCTGGGGTGCCACATCTCACACAATTCCTGAAACCCAAGCAGCTGTAGCATGGTACCATTTTGAGATTCCAGCTGCCATCAGACAGTATTATGCCCTGGGTTCCAGCAGTCTCTGCATTTCCACATCCCTGGAGCCCTAGCAACACCTCCTAAATCCATCCAGAGGGCTGTAGTGGCATGACACTTGTTGGACCCATAGTGCAAGCAGATCCCCAGCACTCTAACCCCCAAACTATCCTATACTTTGGAAAAGGAGAGATGTAGCACACTGGGGAGGCTGCTCTCAGGACAAAGGGAGCCAAAGTATATGGAAGAACCTGAGTGCCCTCTGCCTAAAGCTGTTCTTACTGACAGCATCCAGGCTCCCCTCAGCAGCACAGTCACAGTGCACTTACACGTGCCCTGATGATGGGCTCTCCCTTCCAACTGCCACTGCAGCCACAACTACCCACGCACGCTACTCAGGAACTTCAGAATTGGCTCACCCTCCACCCCCATTCACAGCCTTCACCTATGTAGGCCTGAGGACCAACTACTAGGAGCCACCTCTCCCAGTGCCTGGGCACACCACCTAGGGGGTCTTGTCAGTCACCTTGGCTATGCCTATGCACCACAGGAGGCCTAATAACAGGACCAGAATGCCTGTAACAATTAGTGCCCAAGTACATCATCCAGAGGCTTGGGGGTTTCCCTCCTTAGCCCACCACAGCCTGCACCTGGGTACACCATCATAGGGCTTAAGGATAGATGCACCCAGCCTGGCATTGTCCCCCTGCAGTACCCTAGCACTCTATCTGGAGCCTGAGGATCCCTCTCTATCCCTCTATCAGTTGCCCCAGGCATGCATGCACACATTTAGAAAGCCTAACAGTATGCTCAGAATGACTGCCACTGCTAAGCATGCCATCCAGAAGCCAGGGCATTGCCCTGCCCCATCCACCACCACTGACACCCATATACTCCTCCTGGGGACCTGCCCAGCCTGCTGCCACTACCATTGCTGGAACCCCCCTCCACACACACACACCACTTGAGGGCCTCGGGACTGGCCCTCCCAGCCTGTTGCTGCCAAGGCTAACACCACTTTGTGCCACTTGTTAGCCTGAGGGTTGTTCTGCCACAGCTACTACCGTCATTCATGCCATACGTGCTGCCCAGTGACCTTACGACACACCCCATGAGAAGTTCACTGCTGTCACTGCTGCCACTTAAGCAAGTTGTATGAAGGCCTAAGAAACAAACCAATAACCCACTTGAACCTGTTAATATCAGTGCATGCATATGTCACTTAGGGGCCCAGGACAGGCATACACAGCCCAACACTATAACAATTGAAGCCAACGACTGACAACCTGGCATCCTCATCCCCAGAAAACCATCACCACAGCCTCCACTGACAACTTCAACTTAAGCCACTGAGGAAATCACAAACATGATTGATGCTGTTTACATCTGAAGAAATCATTCAAAGACTGCATTACTGCATGCACACAGAATCAAAGCTAAAGTGCCTTACCCAACGAACGCCATAGGCTTATCTATAGGAAAAAGTCTTCTGCCATGAAAGCCAATTCAAAAAATTGGAAGAAGTGACTGTTATACCAGATGCACAGGTATCAACATAAGGACCCAAGAAGTATGAAAAATTAAGGAAACATGACACCTTCAAAGGAACATAGTAATTTTCAAGCAACAGATTCCAGTGAGAAAAAATTATGAAATGTCTGGAAAAGAATTCAAAACAATAATATTAAACAAGGTCAGTAAGACACAAGAGAACACAAGTAAACAACACAAATAAATCAGAAAACAATTTAGGATAAAAATGAGAAACACATCAAAAAGATAAATATCATTTATCAAAAGCCAGAAATCCTACAAATAAAAAAATCAATGAATGAAATAATAAATAAAATTGAGAGGTTCAACAGATCAAGAAGAAGCTGTTTCAAAAATTGAAGATGGGTCATAGAAATAACCCAGTAAATACAAAAAATAAAAAATAAAAAATAATTTGAACAGCCTACTTGACATATGGGATGCCATATAGTGACAGAATTTTCTAATATTGGGTGTTCCAGAGGAAAAGAATGGAGTAAAGGTATAGAAATCTCTTTAAGGAAATAATAGCTGAAAAATTCCAAAGTCTAATAAGACATTTAAATATCCAAATACAGGAAGCTCAAAGATTCCCAAACACATATAACCTAAAAAGATTTTATTCAAGACACATTGTAGTCAATCTGTCAATAGTCAAAGAAAAAGGGAGAATTCTAAAAACAGTAAGAGAAAAGAATCAAGTCACATATAAGTGAAATCCCATCAGAATAACAATGGATTGCTCAGCAGGAACCTTACTGGCCAAGAGAGAATGGGATGATATATTCAAAGTGATGAAAGAGGAAAAAAAAATCAAACAAACAAAAACCTGTCAGTCAAGAATACTACACCCAATAAACTTATCCTTCAAAAATGAAGGAGAAATAAAACCTTGTCTAGACAGGCAAAAATGGAGTCAATTCCTCATCACTAGATCGGCTCTACAAGAAATGTTCAAGGAAGACCTATGCCTGGAAGTGAGAGGATAATATCCACTATCATAAATATAGACAAAAATCTAAAATTCAATTATGAGACTTTTGATAGAAAAACACACATATGAGGAACGGAAAAGCCTGCTTCTTGTTGTTGTTGTTGTTGTTGCTATCACTACAAAAAACACCAAGCTGCAATGATAAACAATGAAAAAAGAAACAAAAAAATAAAGGATATGTGAAACAATCAGAAAACAATTAGCAAAATGACAGAAATAAACACTTACATATCAATAATAATGCTGAATGTAAGTGGGTTAAATTATCCACTTAAAGGATGTAGGCTGGATGAATGGATAAAACACATTACTCAACTCTAAACTACTTATAGCAAAGTTATTTCACCTGTGATGAGTCATATAGACTAAAAACAAAGGGTTGTAAAAAGATATTCCATGGAAATGAAAACTAAAAATAAGCAGGAATAGCTATACTTGCATCAAATAAAACAAACTTTAAGTCAAAAACTATAAAGAGGGACAAAGAAGGTTATTAAATAATGATAAAGCAAGAGGATATAAAGGAGCACCCAATGCTAGAGCACCCAGATACATAGAGCAAATATTATTAGATCTAGAGGAAGAGATAGACTCTAATAAAACAATAATTGAGGATTTCAGCACCCTACTCTCAGCATTAGACAGATCTTCTAGACAGAAAATAAACAAAGAAACACAGGATTTAAGCGGTACTTTAGACCAAATAACCTTAACAGGTATTTACAGAACATTTTATTCAAAAACTGAAGAATATACTTTCTTCTCATCAGCATATAGAACTTTCTCCAGGATCCACCATATGTTAGGACACAAAAGAAGTCCCAACGCATTTTCAAAAGCCAAAATCATATGAAGTATTTTCTCAGACCACAATGGAATAAAACAAGAAATCAATAAAAAGTTTGATAATTGTACAAATACCTGGATCTTAAGCAACATGTTCCTGAATGACCATTAGCTCAATTAAAAAAGTAAGAAGAAAATCAAAAAAATTATTGAAACAAATGAAAATGCAAACAAACCTACCAAAACCTATGGGATACAGGGAAAACAGTGCTAAGAAGGAAGTTTACAGCAATAAATGCCTGTGTCATAAAAGCAAAAGGATTTTAAATAAACAACCTAATGATTCAACTCTAAGAACTAGAAAACCTAAAATAAATCAGACCCAAAATTAGTAGAAGGAAAGAAATCATAAAGATCAGAGCAGAACTAAAGGAAATAAGGACTAATACAACTATATAAAGAATCAACAGAAAATCAGTTTTGTAAAGATAAAATTAATAAACTACTGTCCAGACTAACCAGCAAGAAAAGAGAAGCCTCAAATAAAATCAGTAACAAAAATGGAGACATCAGAACAAGTAACTCAGAGATACAAAAGATAAGCAGAGACTATTATGAACAAATATACACTAACATACTGGAAAACATTGAGGAAACAGATAAATTTCTGGACACATAAAATCTTACCAACACTGAATCAAGATAAATAGAAAATCTGAACACAACAATAATGAGTAATAAGTCCTCAGAAATAATACCACACATCTACAGCCATCTGATCTTTGACAAACCTCAGAAAAACAAGAAATGGGGAAAGGATTCCCTATTTAATAAACGGTGCTGGGAAAATTGGCTAGCCATAAATAGAAAGCTGAAACTGGATCCTTTCCTTACTCCTTATACGAAAATTAATTCAAGATGGATTAGAGACTTAAATGTTAGACCTAATACCATAAAAATCCTAGAGGAAAACCTAGGTGGTACCATTCAGGACATAGGCATGGGCAAGGACTTCATATCTAAAACACCAAAAGCAACGGCAACAAAGCCAAAATTGACAAATGGGATCTAATTAAACTCAAGAGCTTCTGCACGGCAAAAGAAACTACCATCAGAGTGAACAGGCAACCTACAGAATGGGAGAAAATTTTTGCAATCTACTCATCTGACAAAGGGTTAATATCCAGAACCTACAAAGAACTCAAACAAATTTACAAGAAAAAAACAGACAACCCCATCAAAAAGTGGGCAAAGGATATGAACAGATATTTCTCAAAAGAAGACATTCATACAACCAACAGACACATGAAAAAATGCTCATCATCACTGGCCATCAGAGAAATGCAAATCAAAACCACAATGAGATACCATCTCACACCAGTTAGAATGGCAATCATTAAAAAGTCAGGAAACAACAGGTGCTGGAGAGGATGTGGAGAAATAGGAACACTTTTACACTGTTGGTGGAATTGTAAACTAGTTCAACCATTATGGAAAACAGTATGGCGATTCCTCAAGGATCTAGAACTAGATGGACCATATGACCCAGCCATCCCATTACTGGGTATATACCCAAAGGATTATAAATCATGCTGCTATAAAGACACATGCGCACGTATGTTTATTGAGGCACTATTCACAATAGCAAAGACTTGGAATCAACCCAAATGTCCATCAGTGACAGAGTGGATTAAGAAAATGTGGCACATATACACCATGGAATACTATGCAGCCATAAAAAAGGATGAGTTGGTGTCCTTTGTAGGGACGTGGATGCAGCTGGAAACCATCATTCTTAGCAAACTATCACAAGAACAGAAAACCAAACACCGCATGTTCTCACTCATAGGTGGGAACTGAACAATGAGATCACTTGGACTCGGGAAGGGGAACATCATACACCGGGGCCTATCATGGGGAGGTGGGAGGGGGGAGGGATTGCATTGGGAGTTATACCTGATGTAAATGATGAGTTGATGGGTGCTGACGAGTTGATGGGTGCAGCACACCAACATTGTACAGGTACACATATGTAACAAACCTGCACGTTATGCACATGTACCCTAGAACTTAAAGTATAATAAAAAAAATTAATATAAGAAAAAGAGAGAAAAAAAGATTTAATCAGTAATTTAAAAAATCTTCCAATAAAGAAAAGCTCATGACCAGATGGCTTCACTGTCAAATATTATCAAACATATACAGAAGAACTAACATCAGTTCTCAAACTGTTTCAAAAAATTGAAGAGGAGGAAATTCTTCCTAACTCATTCTATGAGGCCAGCATTATCCTGATACCAAAACCAGAAAAGATATAAACAAAAAGAAAACTGTAGTCTAGTATTTCTGAAAAATATAGACACAAAAGTCCTCAATAAAACACTAGCAAACAGAACCCAGCAGCATATCAAAAAGATAATATACCATGATCAAGTGGGATTTATTCTTATTTTATTATTATTTATTGCAAGGATGACTCAGCATACACAAATCAATAAGTGTATGCAAAGATGCAAAGATGGCTCAGCATACACAAATCAATAAGTGTATGCAAGGATGCAAAGATGGCTCAGCGTACACAAATCAATAAGTGTATGCAAGGATGCAAAGATAGCTCAGCATACACAAATCAATAAGTGTGATATATTACACTAGCAGAATGAAGGACAAAACCACACAATTACCTCAATAGATTCAGACAAAGCATTTGATAAAATTCAATATCACTTCTTGATTTAAAAAAAAAAACTTTCAAAAAATGAGGCATAGAAGGAATATACTTCAATGTAATAAAGACCATATATGACAAACTCACAGTTAACATTATATTGAACAGGGAAAATCTGAAAGCCTTTCCTCTAAGATATGGAACAAGACAAGGATGCCCACTTTAATCACTCCTATTCAACATAGTACTGAAAGTCCTAGCCAGGGCAATCAGGCAAGTGAAAGGGGGAAAAAAGCCATCCAAATTAGAAAAGAGAAAGTGAAATTGTCCCTCTTTGCAGTATACATGATCTTAGATCTAGAAAAACCTGAAGATGACATCAAAAAGTCTTTTAAATATGATAAGCAAATCCGGTAAAGTTTCAGGATACTAAATCCACATACAAGTATCTAGTATTTCTATATACCAATAATAAACTAACTGAAAAATATCAAGAAAGCAATTTCATTTCATTTACAACAGCTACAAAACAAATAAAACATCTATGAATAAATTTAGTCAAGGAGTTGAAAGACCTCTGCAAGGAAAACTGTAAAACACTGATGAAAGAAACTGAAGAGGACACAAAGAAATGGAAAAACATCCCAAGCCCATGGTTTGGAAAAATTAGTTTTGTTGAAATGACCATACTATCCAAAGCAACCTACAAATTCAATGCAATCCCTATCAAACTACCAATGGCATTTTCACAGTAACATAAAGAAAAACAAAACTAAAATTCATATAGAACATAAAAGGAGCCCACATAGCCAAAGAAATCCTGAGCAAAAAGAACAAAGCTGAAGGCATCACACTACCTCACTTCAAAATGTACTACATACTATAGCAACCAAATGAGCATGGTGTTGTTGTAAAAACAGAAACATAGACCAATGGTACAGAACAGAAAACCCAGAAATAAATCCACCTTTTTATAGCCAATTGATTTCTGACAAAGATACCAAGAATGTACATTGGAGGAAGGGTACAGTCTCCAATAAATAGCGTTGAAAAAATTGAATTGCCATATACAAAAGACTACAACTAAACCCATGTATCTTGCCATATAAAAAGAATCAACTTAAAGAGGACTATAGTCTTAATACTTAAGACTTAAAACTGTAGTACTAGTAGAAGAAAATGTACAGAAAACACTCTAGAGCATTTTCTAGGCAAAGATTTTATGACAAATACTTCAAAAGCTCAAGTAACAAAAACAAAAGTGGACAAATGGGACTATATTAAATAGAACAGCTTCTGTATACCAAAGGAGTCCATCAATCAGAGTGAAAAGACAGCCTGTAAAATGGGAGAAATTGTTTGTAAACTATTCATCCAACAAGAGTCTAATATGCAGAAATATGGAAAGAACTCAAACAACTGAATAGTAAAAATAATAATAATAATCTTGGGCTGGGTGCGGTGGCTCACATCTGTAATCCTAGCACTTTGGGAAACTGAGGCGTGAGGGTCACCTGAGATCAGGAGTTCGAGACCAGTTTGGCCTACAGGGTGAAACCCCGTCTCGTAAAAATACAAAAATTAGCTGGGCATGGTAGTGGGTGCTTGTAATCCCAGCTATTCAGGAGACTGAGGCAGGAAAATCACTTGAAACCGGGAGGCAGAGATTGCAGTGAGCCAAGATCGCTACATTGCACTCCAGCCTGGGCAACAAGAGCAAAACTCCATCTCAAAATAATAATAATAATAAATAATCTTAGTAATGGCAAAGGACACGCGTCACAAAAATACATACACATGGCCAAGAGGTATTTTTAAAAATACTCAACATCATTAATCGTCAGGGAAATGCAAATCAAAACCCCAAAGAGATATCACTTCATCCCAGTTAAAATGGCTATCGTAAAAAAGAAAGAAAATAACAGATACTGGCAAGGATGTGAGAAAAAAGGAACCTTTATATACCATTGGTGGGATGGAAAGTAATATAATCACTATGGAAAACAGTATGAGATTTCTCAGAAAACTAAAAATAGAACTACAATACAATCCAGAAATCCCTCTAATAGGTATTTATCCAAAGGAAAGGAAATCATGATACCAAAGAGATATCTGCACCCCCATGTTTATTGCAGCACTACATACAACAGCCAAGATGTGGAATCAGCCTAATTGTCCACTGACAGGTAAATGAATAAATAAATGCGCTATGTATACACAATGGAATTCTATTTGGCCATAAAAAAGAATGAAATCCTGTGATTTGCAGCAACATGGATGAAACTGGAGGTCATTATGTTTGGTGAAATAAGACAGGCACTGAAAGACAAATTTTGTGTGCATTCACTCATATGTGACAGCTAACAAAGGAGATCACATGGAGGTAGAGAACAGAATGGTAGAAACCAACAGCTGGGAAGGACGTGTGGGTGAAACTGGGGGACAAAGAGAGTTTGGCTAATGAATTCAAACATTCAGTTAGATAGAAGCTGTAAGTTCTAATATTCAATAGCAGCGTAGGGTGACTATAGTTAGCAGCAATGGGTTTTATGTATTCCCAACACATAGAAAGGATACATATTCAAGGTGATAAATACCCCAAATATGATGATTTGATCACTGTACATTCTATTCATGTAACAAAATATCACATGTAGCCCATATATATGTAAAATATTCTGTATTAATAAAAATACATAAACAGTATTGGCTGTTTTCTTGTCTTCAATTTATAGGTAGACTCCACATGTCATTTATCTGTATCAATACTGTTCAATATAGCATGAGACACTAACTAATGTGTGGATGAATAAATCCATTCATTTGTCCCGACTGATATTAATTAAATGAAATGATTTGAATTCATATACACAATATAATAACATAATCAGTATCCAGAGAAGTGATATTAGATTTTATAATATTTCCTAATAGTTAAGCAAGAAATTTGTATTTTTAGCTATAACTGTTTCAATAAACTAAATTTATAACTAAAAATAATAAATAGGAATCTACTTCTTACCTCTAACTGCATTTTAGGAACATTTCTAGAAAACTTTCAGGGAGGTGGTATAATGAGTTTAGACTTATTTTTTAGAGACATTATTTACTAAGGCCTAAATGAATGAAGAGCAACTGAATTTTCCTTGATCTCCTTGTCTGCCTCACAACTTAAAAGTGATTTAAAAGAGAGGCAAAGCTTCCCAATTGTTAGGTCATATTTCAATTGACCACACAGGGTTCTTGAGTCAGTTAGCTAATGAGATTTTACTTTCTATTTGTAA
Source organism: Macaca mulatta (assembly GCF_049350105.2). Classification (NCBI taxonomy): domain Eukaryota; kingdom Metazoa; phylum Chordata; class Mammalia; order Primates; family Cercopithecidae; genus Macaca; species Macaca mulatta. Next base: position 106,081,061 of record NC_133410.1, on the reverse strand, counting down.
TGAGAATAAAGAAAAACAGTATGTTTTACCAGGATGGGTCATTCAATATCATGACCATGCAAGAGGCTGAAACAGAGATGAAATGTTCAGCAAACTCTAACTCATTATCTCTGCAAGCAGAGGTCTAAAGGGCAAGGGTATTAGTGGTGACTTTCAAAACAACTTAATGTATGTTTCATGGAAATGGCCAAAAAGATTATTTTTGAGAAGAAAACGTCACATTATTTACTTTTAGGGGCTCTGTTGCAAAAAGGGCAGAATAATAATATAGGGCAAATGATTGTCCTAGCCTGATGATTTTCAGGAAGTTGATTAGCATTGCTAGGAATTCTTTGGTATTAAATTATTCTTTTATTAGGTATTGACAGACGTGTTTAGAGTTAGGTTTCTTGTACGAATATTTTAAACTTGAACCTTTTCTCATTTTATTCCACTCTCAAACATGGGTCACAAAGGTAACTCAGGGAAAGAATTCTGTATATATGTCAGGACAATATGAATTACTGAGGAAATGCTCGGAAGCAAGAACATTCATTATTTTCATTTAGAAGCTTCTTATCTCTCAAGAAAGCACTACGGATTAATGAATAGACATTAGAGTAGCAAGCTGAGTCATACGTGAAGGTTTCAGGCCTTCACCTGAAAGAAATCTGCTGTTCAACCCTTTTATGCGTTTGTGAAAGCAGAAGACAAAGGTGATATCAGTCAAAATTACCTATTTGATTTCTCTGGTGTTACGTCTTTAATAAGGACAGTCTGATGTACATATGTGTATGTAAATGACAGATTAAAGAAGGTGATTTGTAAGCACATCATCGAAAGCACCATTTTAATTAGCCTTCTTTAACAGGCACTGCCTGGATGTAGCATTCAGTTCGGAACACCCAACACTGTCTGATTTCATTCCTCCGTAAGCTTGTCTGTATTTAGAAGTCATCAATAATGAAACTAATTTCTTTCATCTCTATGGGCACTGACAATGAAAAATGAACAAACAAGTTGAAGTGAATATAAATATTAGATTATTAAATATATTGCTGTTCATCATGGCGCAGGGGCTGAGCATTGTGTGGATCTGGCCGCATTCTACATCTGACAGAGTCATTTCAGTTTCTTTCAAAATGATAAATAGGTCAAGGAGCTCAACCGCATAACTAGTAACATGTACAGGATCTAGTTCTCCATATAAAAATGTTGAATTTTCTATGCTTGCATTAATCTTTCATGAAAAAAGGAAGAGAGAAAGAGAGAGAGAGGAGAAACTTAAAAACTGTTAAAGGAACCATAGATACCAAAGTTATTTTTTTCTTTTCTTTTTTTTTCCTAATAGCTTGTGAAGAGACACATTTCATTATGCTATAGCGATTTTCGATATGGAAACAAAATGTAGGCAAATTAATGTTTTTAGATAATATCAACATATGAATGCACTCTTAATTTTGGTACTGATCACTAAGAACTCTGCCTATTCAAGAACTTCCATTGGCTCTTCATGACTAATAAACTGGGTACAGAGTCCTCTGACGTGGCATTTAGGTTTCTCTGCAATACTGTATGAGTAAGGATTCTCCATAGAAAAATAACCAATAGAATTTATATAGACACATAAGATTTATTAGGGTAATTGGCTCAAACAATCGTAGAATCCGAGAAATCTCACAGTAGGCCATCTGCAAAGCAGGGAACCAAGAAAGCTGGTGGAGCAATTCAGTCTGAATCAGAAGACTCAAGAACAAGGATCTCTGATATTCAAGGGAAAGATAAGATAGATGACCCAGGTCAAGAAGAGAGACATTATCTTTCCTTCCTCTATTTTTTGTTGTATATGGGTCCTCAATGGATGGGATGATGCCTTCCCTTATCAGTGAGGGCAAATCTTCCTTGCTCAGTTCCCTGATTCAAATCTTACTCAGTCTGTATCTCTTTCAGAAACACCCTTAAAGAACTCACAGACACATCAAGAACTAATGTTTTACTAATTATCATGGTATCCATTAATGCACTCAAGTTGACACATAAAATTAATGATCACAAATATGAGTATGAATGCTACCTATCTCTGTATAAGTATCTCTTATTGCTTATCTACATGTAACTAACATAAAGTACCTGGACCATCCTTAGAAACTATCCTGCTTGTCTTCACTTCTGTTCCTTAGCTCACATTATTACCTTTACTGTATATATGCCCCTAAAGTACCATGTTTTTTATTTTTTCTTCTTCAGTGAATCTTTCTTAATTTCCCCAGCTCCATGAGGCTGGGGATTTTTTTTATTGTTTTGTCTTCAGCAATATTTTGTACATAGTGGCAGCTCAAAAAATAATTGTTTAATGAATAAAGTGCTGATTTACTCTATAGCGTCTTCCATGCCTCCTAATTCTTTGCACATGGTAGACAGTCAGTACAAACTTGTTGAACTATGGAACATTTTTTAAATGCTATAAGTACAAATGTTAGTTGCAGATGTCTGACTTTGAAACCTAATTAGTGTTTACCTCTTTGGAGTTGTGAATATTTTGAAAGCAATTCTATCCAGGAGTGGGGATTAAGATTTGGACTCTCTTCAAGACAGAAAAGGTCTCCTGAGGTCCTTTAGTTTTATGGCAGCCCACTGTGTAAAAGTGATCCCTTGGCTAAGAATTTTATAATAAAAATGAATTTTACCACAGCCTGATTTCTGCCTTTTCTGTGTGGTTACATAAAAGTCATCTTCTGTTGAGATCTAGATTCCTCTTCTTTAGTGGTTTTCTACTTGTGCTCTGTGAAGATCTACAGTTCTATAGGATACTTCAAGGGTTTTCCAAATACTCGAGTCAAATGTTACAAATATAAACAATGTTTTAAAAGTTTCAAGGGACGCTAAAGCACTTGAATATTGTAGCACACTGTAACACATTGGAGACACAAGAAGTAAATGCGTATTCTCAGTTTAGCTAAGATGTTGCTCTATTCTTCTCTTGACAGGGCTGTTTCTTATGTTTAGAATGTTTTGAAAAAGCATGAGTAAAGACGTGAGCAGTTCTGCATTGTTTTTGCTTTGCTTTGTTTTTGAATCTAAAGTTGTGTGGGTTTGTACAAAATAAAACATACCAATATGCAGTACTTCAAGACATATGTGAGTGAGAAATTAATAGCAATGCAAGCTTTAATACATCAATTCATGGCATGTTATCCTCATTAATTCATGTGATAAATATAAAAAATAATATTACCTAAGTGCTCATTACCTACCAGCAAAGCTCTAGGCTCTGGGAATGTAGATATAAACAAAACAAAGTGCTTTCATGGACCTGGAATGCTAGTGAAAGGTAGGAGAGAAAATAAGCAATAGAAAACGCTTATATAATATGCCAGTTCACTATAAGAATGTATGAAAAAAAAATGAGCAGAAGAGTAATGGTTTTGAAATACCTATCTAATGAGATGATATTTAACCAGAGATCTGAGGGGATGGCAAAACCCTTAGCAATTGTTAGGATAGAGTGTTCCGGGAAGTGAAAGTGTGAAAGCCCTAACAGAAAGTCCTGCCCATCAAGGACCAGCAGAGATCTGGGTGACCAAAGTGAAATCAGCAAAGAAAGAATCGAAGGGAGATGAGCTCAGAGAGTTCAGCAGGGAAACTGATATGAATCTGAAGAGTAGTTTGAGATTGTAAGAGGAGCTGCTAAAATAAAGTAACAGCAATTTCTCTGTGGGAACCAGAACACTCTCAATATCATGTACCCAGAACCAAAGTGAGGCAGAATCTAATAGAGGAGCAGAAGAACCACTAATAACACAAAATCAAACTGTTGTGTTCATCAAAACAATCAAAGTTTTTACTGATTCACTTTATAAGGTTACTTACTGCAAACTAAAAGTGAATATCAAATCTCATTTTTATCTCCTTTTAGTTTTTCAATGCCCAATAATATTTCATTAAAATATAATTTTCAGCTTAAAAGGGTTATTATGTATAACTTACAATCATTGATGTAGTCATGTGGAACTTGGATAACTTAACAGGTAATGTTGTAATTCCTCAGATGACAAACATTAACAAGAAAATAGAAGTTATATGCATATACTAAGAAAGTAAATCATTAGAGCCACCTATTCTACTACTCTTTATCATAATTTTTTGTTAGTATGTGATGTGAACACTCATAATAATGAAAGATAACACAATTAGGAAGACAGAGGAAAATATGGTATCTGTTCCTTGCTCTAATTTATAAGTGAGATTAGATTATTGCTTGTTTCCCTGAGGCAATATGATATCATAAGGTCAATTTAATTAAATGTTCCATGATTCTACAAACTGTAGTACTAGTGTACTAAGCTAATAAGTGAGATAAAATTTGGTTTAGATATTTAATTTCCAAGTACAAAATAATAACACAGGAAGTTTTTAGCTTTTAAAAAGACTATTGAAAATGTTTTAAACAAAGTAGAGTCACTCATAATGAACATCTGACATTATAATGAACTCTTCTTGAAACTATGTCCAGGTCTGCATCTAGACGTATTAATAAATAAAGACGAGAAACAAATAGAAGTGATTTGATACATAAATAATATGTTTAATCTATTTTGATTTTGTAGAGTAATAACAATCATGCAATAATAATACAATAATTTATTTAGCTCACAAACTAATAATCTTATCATATACTTGTGTAATAATAGAATCTGTGGATAATAAATTGTAACTAGTTTTTAAAATTAGCTTGATATATATTTTTTTATTATTATTATACTTTAAGTTGTAGGGTACATGTGCATATCGTGCAGGTTTGTTACATATGTATACTTGTGTCATGTTGCTGTGCTGCACCCACCAACTCGTCAGCACCCATCAACTCGTCATTTACATCAGGTATAACTCCCAGTGCAATCCCTCCCCCCTCCCACCTCCCCATGATAGGCCCCGGTGTGTGATGTTCCCCTTCCCGAGTCCAAGTGATCTCATTGTTCAGTTCCCACCTATGAGGGAGAACATGCGGTGTTTGGTTTTCTGTTCTTGTGATAGTTTGCTAAGAATGATGGTTTCCAGCCTGCATCCATGTCCCTACAAAGGACGCAAACTCATCCTTTTTTATGGCTGCATAGTATTCCATGGTGTATATGTGCCACATTTTCTTAATCCACTCTGTCACTGATGGACATTTGGGTTGATTCCAAGTCTTTGCTATTGTGAATAGTGCCTCAATAAACATACGTGTGCGTGTGTCTTTATAGCAGCATGATTTATAATCCTTTGGGTATATACCCAGTAATGGGATGGCTGGGTCATATGGTACATCTAGTTCTAGATCCTTGAGGAATCGCCATACTGTTTTCCATAATGGTTGAACCAGTTTACAATCCCACCAACAGTGTAAAAGTGTTCCTATTTCTCCACATCCTCTCCAAAATTAGCTTGATATTTGAAACTGTGCCTTAACTGAAGAAGTAAAGTAATTGCCCTATATAAAACAATAAACAATATGTATTAAAATAAAAGATAAAGAGTTTTCTCCCGTTAAATTATAGAGCAGTAGAGAGAAAATTGATAATGATATAGAATACCTGAACACATAATCAACTAAATTAATCCATTTTAATCCCAACTCAACAACAGAATACACATTGTCTCAAATGCACATGAAATATTCAACATGATAGATCATTTTCTAGCTCATTAAACACACCACTACAAACTAAAAAAAATTGTATATTTTCTTATCTCATCATATAGATTAAAATTTAAAACCAATAACAGAAAAATATCTAAAAACCCCAAACACAAAAATTAAATGAAAAAATTCTAAGTAACATATGGATCAAGTAGGAGGTCTTGAAGGAAGGAAATCTCAAAATATAGTAAAATGAATAAAAATAAAAACGCAGTATATCAATACTTGTGAGATTCAGGCAAAGTAGTGAGTAGAGGGACATTTAAAGCTTTGGCTATTTTTATTAGAAGAAAATAAATTATCTCAAATCAGTAACCTTAACAGCCACCTTAGGAAACAAGTAAAATAAGGTAATTTATATCCAATGAAATAAAAAGGTATTATATAGTAAATATGTGAGAAAAATCAATGAAATTGGGAACAGGGAAATGATAGAAATTGTCAATCAAAAAATTATCAAAATCGTTGGAAAAGAAACAATAAAATGTATAAAGCTCTCACCAACTGGCCAAGAAAAAAAGAAAGCATATCTAGCAATTTCAGGAATGAAGGGGTAGTCACATATATTAAAATAATATGAAGGAAATACTATTAATAACTCTATGCCTACAAATTTGAAAACCTAGTTGGAATGGATTAATTTCTTAAAAAAACAAACTACCAAAAGTTACTCAAAAAGAAATAATGTTAATAGGCCTATATCTATTGAAGAGATTTAATATGTCATTAAAAATCTTTCAATAAAGAAATCATCCTTATAGTACACACATTGCCTATAGAGTGTTCTCGCCAATAACATATAACTTTTAACTATTTATGTGAAGACAAACAGAGAGATGTTATGAAAAGCGGCTGATTTCAACTATTCAAAACTATCAGTGATCTGAAAAGATAAGAGGCTGGGGAACTTTCTTTAGGACACTGACAAAGCAAATGAAGCCTGACTCGCAATCCTAGACTGAGGCAAATAGTGTCAGAAGAAGTGGTATAAAGTTCATTAACAAGATAATTGGGAAGTCTTAATACAAACTTTATATCATAATTTCAGTTTATTGTATTGTATCAGCATTTTGTTTATGGGATATAGTTATGATATTGATCTTATATAGGATTATGTTTTAGTTCTCAGAATTTAGGTTGCAATATGTAGGGGTAAGCACAATAATGTCTACAAACTAATTTCAAATTACTTAGAAATCAACTAATAAATAAATGCCCCTGATAATTAGTGATATTGAGCATTTTATCATGTTTGTTGTCTGCTTGTATATCTTATTTTGAGAATGATTATTCATGTCTGAAATGGTTTAGCTGTGTCTCCACCCAAATCTCATCTTGAATTCCCACATGTTGTGAGAGGGATCTTGGGAGGTAATTGAATCATGGGGGCAGGTCTTTCCCCTGCTGCTGTCATGATAGTGAATAAGTATCACGAGATCTGATGGTTTTATAAGGGAGAGTTTCCCCACACAAGCTCTCTTCTCTTGTCTGCTGCCATGTGAGACATGCCTTTCACTTTCTGCCATGATTGTGAGGCCTCCCTAGCCACGTGGAACTGTGAATTCTCCATTAAACATCTCTCATTTGTAAACTGCTGAGTCTTGGGTGTGTCTTTATCAGCAGTGTGAAAACAGACTGATACAGTAAATTGGTACCAGTAGAGTGGGGCACTGTGGAAGAGATACCCAAAAATGTGGAAGCAACTTTGGAACTGGGTAACAGGCAGAGGTTGGAACAGTTTGGAGGGGTCAGAAGATGGGAAAATGTGGAAAAGTTTGGAACTTCCTGGAGACTTGTTGAATGGCTTTGCTCAAAATACTGATAGTGATATGGACAATAAAATCCACGCTGAGGTGGTCTCAGATGGAGATGAGGAGCTTGTTGGGAACTGGAGCAAAGATGACTCTTGTTACGTTTTAGAAAAGGAATGGGTGGCATTTTGCCTCTGCCCTAGAGATTTGTGGAACTTTGAATTTGAGAGAGATGACTTAGGGTATCTGACAGAAGAAATTTCTAAGCAGCAAAGCATTCAAGAGGTGACTTGGGTGATGCTAAAGGCATTCAGTTTTATAAAGGAAGCAGAGCATACATAAAAGTTTGGAAAATTTGCAGCCTGAAAACGTGATAGAAAAAAATAAATCCCATTTTCTGAGGAGACATTCAAGACAGCGGCAGAAATTTGCATAAGTCCCAAGAAGCCAAATGTTAATCCCCAAGGCAATGGGAAAGATGTCTCCAGGGCATGTCAGAGGTCTTTATGGTAGCCTGTCCCATCACAAGCCCAGAGGCCTAGAAGAAAAACATGATTTTGTGGGCTGGGCCCAACGTCCCGTGCTGTGTGCAGCCTAGGGACTCGGTGCCTTACACCCCAGCTGCTCCAGTAGTGGCTGAAAGGGGCCAATGTAGAGCTCTGGGTGTTGCTTCAGAGAGTGGAAGCCCCAAGCCTTGGCAACTTCCACATGGTGTTGAGCCTGTGGGTGCACAGAAGGAAAGAATTAAGGTTTGGAAACCTCCGCCTAGATTTCAGAGGATGTATGGAAATGCCTGGATGCCCAGGAAGAAGTTTGCTGCAGGAGCAAGGCCCTCATGAAGAACCTCTGCTAGGGTGGTGAAGAAGGGAAAAGTTGGGGTTGAAGCCCCCACACAGATCCCTACTGGGGTACTCCCTAGTGGCCTGTGAGAAGAGGGTCACCATCCTCCAGGCCCCAGAACGGTAGCTCCACTGACAGCTTGCAACATGCACCTGGAAAAGCCACAGACACTCAATGCCAGACTATGAAAGTAGCTGGGAGGTAGGCTTTCCCCTGCAAAGCCACAGGGGTGGAGCTGCTCAAGACCACGGGAACCCACCTCTTGCATCAGCATGACCTGGACATGAGACATGGAATTAAGGGATATTATTTTGGAGCTTTGAGATTTGACTGTCTCACTGGATTTTGGACTTGCATGGGGCCTTTAGTCCATTTGTTTTGGCCAATTTCTCCCATGTGGAATGGCTGTATTTACCCAATGCTGTAACCCATTGTATCTAGGAAGTAACTAACTTGCTTTTGAATTTACAGGCTTATAGGCAGAAAGGACTTGCCTTGTCTGAGATGGACTGTGGACTTTTGAGTTAATGGTGAAACGTTAAGCATTTCAAAAGTTAAGACTTTGGGAGACTGTTAGGAAGGCATGATTTGTTTTGAAATGTGAGGACATAAGATTTTGGAGGGACCGGGGCAGAATGATATAGTTTGGCCATGTCCCCACCCAAATCTCCTCTTGAATTCCCACATGTTGTGGGAGGGACCCCATGGAGGTAATTAAATCATGGTAATTAAATCACATCTTTCTAGTGCTGTTCTCATGATAGTAAATACGTCTCATGAGATCTCATGGTTTCAGAAAGCGTAGTTTCCCTTCACAAGCTCTCTTCTCTTGTCTACCACCAGGTGAGACATGCCTTTCACCTTCCACCATGATTGTCAGGCCTCCCCAGACACATGGAACTTTGAGTTCTCCATTAAACCTCTTCCCTTTGTAAATTGCCCAATCTCAGGCGTGTCTTTATCAGCAGCATGAAAACAGACTAATACAATGTCCTTAGCCCACTTTTTGATGGTATTATATGTTTCTTTCTTGCCGATTTATTTGAGTTCCGTGTAGGATCTAGATATTTGTCCTTTGTCAGATGCATGATTTGCAAATATTTCCTCCCACTGTGTGAGTTGACTGTTTGCTGATTATTTCTTTGGCTGTGCAGAAGCTTTTTAGTTTAATTAGGTCTCATTTATTTATTTGTCTTTCATTGCATTTGCTTTTGAGGTCTTAGTCATGAATTCTTTGCCTAAGTTGATGTCAAGAAGAGTTTTTCCGATGCTATCTCCTAAGTTTTTCATGGGTTCAGGTCTTAGATTTAAATATCTGATCCATCTTGAGTTTATTTTTGTATAAGGTAAGAGATGAAGATCCAGCTTCATTCTTCCACATGTGGCTTGTCAGTTTTCCCAGTTTTTATGGAATAGGTTGTCCTTTCCTTTTGTATGCTTTGTCAAAGATCAGTTGGCTGTAAGTATTTGGATTTATTTCAGGGTTCTCTATTCTGTTCTATTGGTCTATGTGCCTATTTTTATACCAGTACCATGCTGTTTTGGTTAACTATAATCTTGTAGTATAATTTGAAGTTGGGTAATGTGATGCCTGCATATTTGTTCTTTTTGCTTATTCTTGTTTGGACGATGTGGGCTTTTTTGTTGTTGTTGTTCCATATAAATTTTAGAATTGTTTTTCTAGTTCTGTGAAAAATCATGAAAGTATTTTGATGCGAATTGCATTGAATCTGTAGATTGCTTTTGACAGCGTGGTCATTTCCACAATATTGATTCTACCCATCCATGAGCATGAGATGTGTTTCCATTTGTTTATAATTTTTATGGTTTCTTTCATCAGTGCTTTGTTTTCCTTGTACAGATGTTTTACCTTCTTGGTTAAGTATATTTCTAAGTATTTTATTTTTTTGCAGCTGTTGTAGAAGGAATTGAATTCTTGATTTGATTCTCAGCTTGGTGGTTGTTGATGCACAGGAGTGTTACTGATTTGTGTACACTGATTTTGTTTCATGAGACCTTACTGGATTTGTTTATTAAATCTAGAAGTCTTGTAGAGAAGTCTTTAGGGATTTCTATGTAAACAATCATATCATCAATGAACAGTTACAGTTTGACTGGGATGCCCTTTATGTCTTTCTCTTGTCTGATTGCTGTGTCTAGAACTTCCAGTGCTATGTTGAATAGAAGTGGTGAAAGTTGACATCCTTGTTTTATTCCTGTTCTCAAAGGAAATGCTTTCAGCTTTTCCCTATTTAGTACAAGGTTGACTGAAGGTTTGTCACAGATGGCTTTTATTACTTTGAAGTATGTCCCTTCTAGGCCAATTTTGTTGAGGGTTTTTTTTAATCATAAAGTGTGCTAAATTTTGTCAAATGCTTTTTTTTCTGCATCTGTTGAAATGATTATATGATTTTTGTTTTTAATTATGTTTATGTGATTTATTACACTTATTGATTTGTGCATGTTAAACCATCCCTGCATTCCTAGTATGAAACCCACCTAAGCATGACATATTATCTTTTGATATGCTGTTGGATTTGATTAGCTAGTATTTTGTTGAGGATTTTTGTATCTATGTTCATCAGAAATATGCATCTGCAGTTTTCTGTTTCTGTTATATTCTTTCATGGTTTTGGTATTAGGGTGATACTGACTTCAGAGAATGATTTAGGATGAATTCTCTATTTCTATTTTTTGGTATGGTTTCAGTTGGATTGGTATCAATTCTTCTCTGAATATCTGATAGAATTTAGCCTTGAATCCATCTGGTCCTGGACTTTATTTGTTGGCAATGTTTTTATTACTGATTCAATCTCGCTGCTCATTATGAGTCTATTCAGAGTTTCTATTTCTTCCTGATTTAGTCTACAAGGGTGGTATATTTTCAGGAATTTATCCATCTCCTCTAGATTTTCTAGTTTGTGTGCAAAAAGGTGTTCATAGTAGCCTTGAATAATCATTTATATTTTTGTGGTATTGGTTATAAGAACTCCCATTTCATTTCTAATACAGCTTATTTGGATCTTCTCTCTTCTTTTATTGGGTATCTCACTAATAGTCTATTAATTTTCTTTATGTTTTCAAAGAACCAGCTTTTTGTTTCATTTATCTTTTGTATTTTTTTGTTTCAATTTAATTTACTTCTGCTCTGATCTTTACTTCCTTTCTTCTGTTGGGTTTGTGTTTAGTTAGTTTTTGTTTCTCTAGTTTCTTGAGGTGTGACATTGTTCATATCTCTATTATAATTAATAGCAAGTTTTTCATAGCAAAATTGTTATCACAGCATTATTAATTTTTGCATTTCCCACTGAACAAGCACACAACACTGCATAGGGCAGACACACAATATCTGTTCTTTGAATGTAATAAAATTTGGCTTAATTAATATTTAGGCTTTATTGTAATACATTATATGAAATCTATTTTCAAAAGCCCAATTGAGTGAAATAAGCTTGACAATTTGTATGCATTTAATCATAATCTATAGGACTTATATTAAGCATTCTTAGATGTAGTAAAATTGGTCTATGAATGGAATGTGGAAATGAGGAAAGTCATTATATAAATGTGTATTTGTGGACATAATTGTACACTTAAAATGAGAACAGAAGATGGAACCACAGCAAAACTAGTAATAAACAAATGGCCTAAGTGTTTACTTCAAGTATCAGACTTATTGTGGATGATTATAGATAATGATGGAATCTTTTCATGGATTCCAAACATGTTTTTCTCCTCTAGAACCCCTCATATAGTCAGACACTTATTCAATAGTGAAATAAAAAATGACATGTCTTCTGATTTTGTTCATATACTTTTATCACTATAATAAGATGGGAAAGTTGCTGTTTTATTTAGACTCTCACAAGAGGAATTATATTAGATTTTTAAAAGAAATGATGAGAAATTAAGGATGTGTACTATGTGTTACTAGCTGTGTTTAATTTGCATCATAGAAATATCACTAAACATTCTGACGTAGAGATTTGAAAACCAAATTTTAGAGAGAAAAAGGAAATAGCAAAAATATTGTTTGATACAAAGCTAAATAAAAAAATTCAATCTTATTTAAAGAAATAGTGTACTAAGTAAATAATATAGGTGGCTTGTAATAGGGCAGAAAGCATGAAGATGGTTTGAATGAAATTTGTATAATTCAAAATTATATAAAATGCCTCTGGCTTCATAGCAGCACATTATTGTAGTTTTAGTCTTGAGTACTGTTTGTTTTATTTTCTGATCTTTACGCTTATTTTCAATAGAAAGTTAGAGAAGTCTACTTGTAATCAGATAACAGACATCCATCTTAAACCATAAACCACAAGCTAAGCAGGAAAAGGAACAGATATTTTAAAAATTACAATTTTGTAAAATGTGAACATGACAAGGCATGACACACCACATTTTATCTTGAAGTTTTCTGCTTCAGCACACAATCACTATACCATGCAGTTGCACGCCAAGATTTTTTTCTAATCCTGAAAGCAAATCTTTCCAGATAAAGCAATATTTTACTTTCAGGTCCAGCTATGTAGAAAAAATGGTGGGTTCAAACGAACAAAGTAACAGATTTTTCAATTGTTTTTCATATATTTCAGGAAACATCTGTTGAGTACTTATGTTAGTCATTGTGGATGCAAAGTCAAATGAGATGGGTGTATTGAAAGATCTGAATTTAGTAGAGAGCTGTCAGCAAATAGCTTAATTTTGCCCCCCACAATTGTTTTCAATTGTTCCATCTGTTCTCAGTTCCTGAGTTTTATCATTTATCTTGGATAGTGAATGTATCAGCAACTAACAAGTTCCTTCTGATCTAAATCACATTTTTTTTTTTTTCTGACGTACAATTTGAAACAGCTTCTCTTTCCTCATCCAAGGCTTAACCCAAACTCAGTTATCTATCAAGAGAAAGGGAATCATCGTTGGATTAGTTACTTGCTTCCTTTACCTTAACCTGCAATTGTAAGCAGCTGTTTTTGATTTCCCCATGATCAGCTGGATGAAGAGTGAATCAGAAAGAAAAAAGGAGGAGGAGGAGAAAAAAGGAGGGAAGAAAGGGAGGAAGGAGGGAAGGGAAGGAGGGAGGGAGGCAAAGAAAGGAAAAAAGAGAAAAAGTCTTTATTAATAACTGCTGCTGTAATTGAGCATTGGAGCCCTATTGGGTGCCTTTCAGTTAAGGTTTGCCTGGACCTCTCGGGTATCATCCTCTGGCAAGGCCCTTTCAGGAGGGCCCCACCTCCACTGCTCATGCAGTGTAATCTGGCACACGGGGAAAGCTTCCCATCTTTAAATACCCCAGTTTAGAGGAAAGATTGCTCCACCTGTGACCCTCTTGACTCAGAAAGCACAACTTCTTGATTCTAGAGTTTTGCTCCGGAGTCAAGCACAAAACTCTGTGTGTGCCAGATCCCAGGGACACAATTCACATGCTCTCCACAGCAATTAAATAAAATGATGTGATCTAGATGTAAGTAGAGAATTAAATGTGCTACAGATACTGTCCAAATATAAATAATCATTGAGTAGTGAAAATATAGATTTACTTTTCTTCTGTTTGCATAACTAATTGTTGTAAAGTGACAAATTTAACTGAGAACCTACTTTTATTTTTAAATCAGCAATTTTGGTTTCTTTTAAAGGAAATTTAAATTTATATTAGAGGTATCAAAATATTTCTAATATTAAACAATTATACTACTTACTGATTGTTAGCTCTTCAATTCTGGTTATAACTATTGAAATTTTGGTATAATTTATTTTTATCCCAATTACTATAATTCCTCGCCCCCACCCCCAACGTTTTCCAAATGATCAGGCTCCCTTAGTCCCATACGAAGTATGGCTTACATGATTTTTCTTAAGTTTTTTACATAGAAACTTTCATTTTCATCTTGAAGGCATTTGTTGAAAGTGTAGGAGGTTGCTGGCACATGGGATTTTTTTTTTTTAAGGAATAAAAACTGTAATGTGCCTATGAGTGAATTATTAGGGAAGGCATTTAAACATTTCACATTCAAGAATAAACTGGTTCAAATTTTCAAAATGTTTGCTACTTTTTCTGAAAGCTTTAAATTATAGTTTGTTCTTCTATACAAGACATCTTTAGGAAAGTGGCATTATTTGTAAGTACAAAATGTATTTTATCTATCAGGTGGTTTTCTAGAGAATCAGAAAGTTCTTTATTTTAAAATGCAGAAGTTCCAGTAACTATATTAGCAGTATCCCAAAGATATAAATCAGAATAATGCAGAAAGTAGTACTCTTAATACATTATTTAACATATTTCGCTTTCAGAAAGACAGAGACATTCTACTCCAAAGAAGCTGAAAAATTAAAAAGATATAGTTAATACATTGTATTTTTTTAAAGATAAGCTCACTTTTTTCTTCGGAAAGGACATCCTTGAGTTTTAGTACTCTAAATTACTCTGTTCAAAAAGAACTTCCATTTAAGTCGTTATTTAACCAGAGGTCACGTGCAAAAGAGATTTTCCTCTCTAGCAAGTTTTCACTTCAAGACATAGGCTGATGACAAAGTAAGTTTTAAAGCCTTTTTGGTGTAATAAATGTTGATATCCACTAACATTGATAGGCACTAACAAATTTTTGTCCCTGGATCTAAAAGTGATTACAGTCCCGAGGTAAGATCTAATAAGTTTCTTTCATATAGTTAGACTTAGTTGTTTTATACTATCATAAAATTCCTCCCCCTGCCCCGAAAAACTTTAATGGCCCTTCCAAAGCTGCCCAATTTTATGAATGGTTTTTCCAGTCACAAAGCAGGCTGTCCTTTACCCATTGAATTAGTTTGGCACCTCTATCATAAATCAATTGCCCATATATTATTCTATTCCACTGATTGATATGTCTATCCTTATTCTTAACATTTTTTATTTATGGTAGCTTTATACTAAAATAATGTAGAGTCCCTCATCTTTGTTTTTTAAAATGTAGTTGTTTTGGCTACATTTCTGAGCCATTTGTTTTTCCATATAAATGTAAGAATTTATACGAAAAGCTTGTCCATTTCTATTAAGAAACTCATAGACATTTCAGCTGAGATCGTGTAAAATCCATAAAGCATTTTCAAAAGAATTGATAAACAATATTGAGTCTTTCCAACTATGAACAACATTACATACTGCTAAATTTTGGGAGATCTTCTTTAATTTCTTTCAGCAATGTTTTTAGTTTTTTGTACATTTGTTGTTATATGTATCCCTTTATATTTAATGTGTTACTTTTTTACTTTAAATTTTAATGTAAATTTTAAATTAATTTTAATGTTTATGTCCAGTGTGCATGTTGTTTTATATAAGGACAGCTTTATTTCTTCCTTTTCAAAACATGTGTGTGTATATATATATATATATATATTTAATCCTTAATGCACAGGCTAAGCCCTCTAGTGACTTCCTGATAGCAATGAAGTTAATGGGTATCTTGACTTACTCCCAAACTTAGGGGGAAAGAATTTGGTCTTTCATCAATAATCATCACTTTAAGATTTTCAGAGATATTTCAGCGAAATCTCTTTTCTGTTTCTAATTTGCTGAGAATTTTTATTATGAATGTGCAGCCCTTGAATTTTATCAAATATTATTTTCACATTATCAAGATGATCTTGTGTTTCTTATTTTCTTTTTTCTTTCTTTTTTTTTTTTTTTTTGAGACGGAGTCTCGCTCTGTCGCCCAGGCTGGAGTGCAGTGGCGCGATCTCGGCTCACTGCAAGCTCCGCCTCCCGGGTTCACGCCATTCTCCTGCCTCAGCCTCCCGAGTAGCTGGGACTACAGGCGCCCACAACCGCGCCCGGCTAATTTTTTGTATTTTTAGTAGAGACGGGGTTTCACCGTGTCTCAATCTCCTGACCTTGTGATCCGCCCGCCTCGGCCTCCCAAAGTGCTGGGATTACAGGCGTGAGCCACCGCGCCCGGCCCGTGTTTCTTATTTTCTTAATTATTTTAAGGGATTTTATTTCAAATTTAATATTTTCATGTATTTGTGGATTCTCTTTGCTAAAAATTCTAAAGGTGAGTCAATTTAGATAATTTATGAATTCCAAGATACATATTTGTTTCATCTAAGTTGTCAAATTTATTGGCATTAATTCATTTATAACATTTTCTTATTAAGCTGTAGACTCCAGAGTGTTTCTCTTCTATTATTCTTAATATTAATAATGCGTCCTCATATTATTTTTCTTTATTATTGAATCTGGAGGTCTATTATCTTTATTAATTTTTAAAATTATCTTATGGTTTCTTTGCTTCTTTGTCCATCATCAATGTTACTGAATGTTGTTTGTATAGTTATTCCCTTCCTTTCATTTAGTTTGGATTTAATTTGCTTTGCTTGTCAAACTGCCTAAGAGATCAGTAGTCATCAAATTGTCACCTGTAGGAAAAATTCATCCCACCACCTATTTTTGTACTGCATGAAAGCTGAGTGGTTTTTACATTTATAAATGTTTGAAAAATAAAATAATATTTTGTGCATATAAAAATCACATGTAGTTCAAATTACAGTCATCACTAACTTTTTAAGAATAAACCCCTACTCATTTATTTAAGCATTGTTTATGTTGTTTTCAAACTACAATGGCAGAGCTGAGTAGTAATGACTATAGACTAGAAAGGCTAAATTATTGCTCATCTGGCCCTTTACAGAAAATTTTGCAAACCCCAGTCTTAAATGATTGATTTACATTTGTGTTGGTGTGTTTCTAATTTAAACATTTAAAGCTATAACTTTCTTTTTTCACACTGTTAAACTTACATCACAAAAATTTTAAAATACTGCTTTTTCATTTTATTTAATTCAAAATATTTTCTAATTTCTCTCTTGGTTGACCTGTGGGATGTTTAGGAATGCTTTGTTTAGCTTTCAAGTGTTTGAGACTTTCTCAGATATCTTCTTATTGTTGGTTTCTGATTATGTATACTGTGGTTAGATAACATACTTTGTATTTTTGATTTCAATTCACGTAAATTTGATGGAATTTATTTTATGGCATATCATCTGGCCTATTTTGTTAAACATTCAATACTTTAAAATTATGTGTATTCTGCTATTGGAGGCTGAAATGTTCTATAAATGTAAATTAGGTATATTTGGTTGATATTATTAATTTTTTCCTATGTTCTTACTGATTATATATTTATCACTTATTCAGAGGGGGTGTAGAAAATTCCAACCATGATTCTGATTTTGCCGATTTCCCTCTTAATTACTATTAGTTATTGCTTCATGTATATTTCAGACGTTATTGAATGCATAAATGAGAAGTAGTGTTTTGCCTTCTTGATTAATTTGCTTCCTTGTCATTATGAAATTGCTGTTTATAGCTGGTAACATACTTATTTTATAGTAATTTTTATCAATTTTTACTACAGTCTTTCCAGCTTTTTTGTGCTTGGTGTCTTTAGGGTTTATATTTTTTCATTATCTAACTTATTGATGTGATTTGGCTCTGTGTCCCCACCCAAATCTCATGTTGTAGCTCCCACGTGTTGTGGGAGGGATCCAGTAGGTGGGAGATGATTGAATTATGAGAGCAGGTTTTTCCTGTGCTGTTCTCGTAACAGTGAATGGATCTCATGAGATCTGATGGTTTTAAAAATGGGAGGTGTCCTGCACAAGCTCTGTTTGCCTGCCGCCATTCACTTAAGACGTGACTTGCTCCTCCTTGCCTTCTGCCATGATTGTGAGGCCTCCCTAGTCACGTGGAATTGTAAGTTTAGTAAACCTAGTAAATTGTAAATTGTAAATTGCCTAGTCTTGGGGATGTCTTTATCAGTAGCATGAAAACAGACTAATATACTTATCAATCTATGTATATTTTAAGTGTGCTACCTATAGCTAATCTCATAATCTCTGCCTTTTTTTTTTTTTGGCCTGTCTAGATGATTCATCTTTAATGTAAATACCGATATAATAAAGTTTATAACAATCATCTTGTTCTTTGTTTATATATGATGCACCTGTTTATTTCTTAATCCCTTTTTTATCAAGTTTTTTTCACATTGAGTTTTTTTAATGTCTCCATTATTTGGTAATTAAACTCTTTTGGTTTTACATGATTGTTTTAACATCTAAAATGTATGTCTTTACTTTATGATACACTATCTTGAAAAAATATACCCCTTATATATGTCACGTTTAAAAAATAAGGTTTTCATTTGTTGTAATCCTCGATACCATTGTTTCAACATAATTTATTTTTACACATGCCATGAACCTGATAGTACATTGCTTTTACTTTTGATTAAAAAATTTAATTATCTTTTAAATAAAAATTAGAAATGATATTTTATATTTATACCAGCATATTCATAATTTCTGGTATATTTTATTATTTTGAGAGGATCCAAGATTTTGTGTAGTATTATTTTCTCTGACGGAAGAAACTTTTCTTAATTTTTTTTTTAGTTTTGGTCAACTGATGATGAATTTTTTTTTTTTCTTCTGGAAAAATTTAAATTCTACTTTTATTTTGAAAGAATGTTTTTGCTGAGTTCAGAATTATGGACTGACAGATTTTCTTGTTTCATTATTTTAAAATGTTTTCCAATATCTTTGAACTTTCATTATTTATTCTCAGTTCTAGACACTCTTATCTTCATTTCTCTTTACATGTGTCATGTTGATTTTCAGAAATGTGGTTATAATATGTCTTGACATGTTATGTGTGTGTGTTTGTGTGTGTGTCTGTGTGTGTTTCCTCTGCAGTTTATTGAGATTTTTGGATTCTTAGAATATAGTTATCATCAATTTGGATATTCTTGAGGCATCATTTTTAAACAATTTTTGATATTACTCGTTATTCTAGGATTTTAATTTTATGCATTTTACACTGTTTTGAAGTATTCTAAAAGTGTTGAGTTTTAACTTAGTTTATAAACTCTGCTTCTCTTTTCTTCACTGTAAAAATTGTATGCTGTGCTTTAAACTTCATTGATTTTTTTGTGTATCTACCGCACTATTAGTCTCATGCAATAAAACTGGATGACAATAAAATTGAATAGACATCCAATAAGACTATTTTATATAGTCTATAATTTCTAGAGTTTTTATTTGGGCCTTTTTTATATATATACCATTTCCATCCTATTATGTTTCTATTTTGTTTTAAATATTTGTATAGAATTACAATAGCTCTCTATCAATTTTTGTCTTCTACTTAAATTATGTTTATAATTTCCAGGTCTGTTTTTGTTAAGTAAGTTTTATCTAGATTTTGTGTCATAATTTATGGCTCTTCGGCTTGTTTAGTAATTTTGATTAGATGTTAAGCATTGTAATTTTGTTGTTTTTCTTTAAATAATTTTGTTTTTAAAATATTTTTGACCTAAAATTAATTTTTAAATTATTTACTTTGTTTGTTTTTGAGCTTTGCCAAGGCATGTGTAGAACAGCATTCATTCTAAAGAAACCCCAGATACTTACTAAGACATGGCTTCTTTTACATCTACACTGAAGGCTATGGGTAATTACTGAAGACTGTCTCTGTGGTGACTCAGAGCTTAAACATCTGCTTGTCCTTTGTGAGCCTTTAGAATTGCTATGCTTACAAATTCCTAGTATTTCTTTGCCCTTGCCTTTGGAATTTTACTCCTTTCTTGTGCAGCCTAGTGCTAAGCAAAGAATCAAGAATCCCTAAATTAATTTCCAGAATACTATTTTAACAGCTCCCTCTTCTCTAGAACGCTAGTTTGTACTTTTAGCTGAGTCAAACTTCCAAAAATTGAATTCTC
The DNA here is from genome assembly GCF_049350105.2 of Macaca mulatta. Classification (NCBI taxonomy): domain Eukaryota; kingdom Metazoa; phylum Chordata; class Mammalia; order Primates; family Cercopithecidae; genus Macaca; species Macaca mulatta. Next base: position 106,061,058 of record NC_133410.1, on the reverse strand, counting down.
ATTTCCTCAGTTCAGTCTTGCCTAGGGTGTTTAGATTTATCCTTTTACATTGATAGTCTGGAAATTGTCTCCAGGCAATGAAATGGGGGGATTTTGTTTCTCACATGATTTATGCACCATTTTTTAAGGATCAAACCTACACTATCTGTTATCTGTTGTCTGGAAATAGTTTCATGTGTTTTGTGCAGTTTCTGAATATTTATGTTGGGAGGTTGTGTCTCTGTTCCTCCTTCATGGCTCATAACAGAAAATTGTTATGTAAAATTGGTACAAAAGCAAATCTTAAAATCTAAATTAAAGACATACATTAGTGGTAAAATTTGTGTGGTCTTTGTCTTAACAATAATGAGAAGAGTTGAGATAATAGGAGAATATGGGTTTTATAATTTCATGGACCTGAATTTGAAATGTAGTTGTGTTTCAAAGAACGAGTTACTTAATCTTTTCATCTTTCAATTTCTTAAAATACAAAATGTTATAAACCCCACCTCATACTATTATTGTGAGAATTTATTGAGGTATTAGGCTCATATCTTTATATGTTATTAGCTGCAGATTTGATGTATAAATAAGAAAAAGGTATTATCTAAAAACTTTGTGCTTATATTTGTTTTAGTTGCAATGTGTGCAATTTAACTCATTTAAATAAAAAGTTATTCTCAAGTGTAAATGAAAAAAAAATTAGGCTGAGCATGGTGGCTCACACCTGTAATCCCAGCACTTTGGGATGCTGGGCCAGGAGGATTGCTTGAGGTCAGGAGTTCAACACCAGCCTGGCTAACATGACAACAACCTGTCTCCATGAAAAATACAAAAATTAGCTGGGCATGGTGATGCACACCTGTAATCCCAGGTACTTGGGAGGCTAGGCACAAGAATCATTTGAACCTGGGAGGCAGAGTTTGCAGTGAGAAAAGATCATGGAACTGTACTCCAGCATGGATGATAGAGCAAGACCCTGTCTCTAGAATAAATAAATAAATAAATAAATAAATAAATAAATAAATATTGATGGTTTTTTATGAGTTTTACTTATTATGTCCTCTATGAGAATCAGTAATAAATCAAGCACAAATCTCCAAGCATGGTTTGTTAGTTACAAAGTAGAATGCTTTCATTTTCTTTTAGTTACATATGTACTAATATGGTTTAGTTCCAAGGATGGTTTGTTACTTACAAAGCAGAGTGCTTTTATTTTCTATTAGTTACATATGTACTGATGTGGTTTAGCTGTGTCCCCACCAGAATCTCATCTTGAATTGTAGCTCCCATAATTCCCATTAGTCGTACGAGGGACCCACCACGAGGTAATTGAAACATGGGGGTGGGTGTTTCCCATGCTGTTGTTGTGATAGCATATAAGTCTCACAAGATCTGATGATTTTTATAAAGAGAAGTTCCTCTACACATGCTCTCTTGCCTGCCACCACTTAAGATAGGACTTTGTTTCTCCTTGCGTTCTGCCATGATTGTGAGGCCTCCCCAGCCATGTGGAAATATGAGTCAATTAAACCTCTTTCCTTTATAAAGTACCCACTCTCACGTATGCCTTTATTGACAGCATGAGAACAGACTAATATATGTCCCTAAGGTCCATTTTTATTACTGTATGTATTATCTAAGTGGAAAGCTATTTTTATCCCACAGGCTGTAATTTCCTTCACAAGAGACTGTCATGCTTTTACAATTACAGCATTTTTCGTTTACTTAATCTGTTACAGGCTCTGCTTTTTCAAGCATGTCTTGATGAAAATGACAAAGGCAATCAGTAAAAAATGTATAATAGGAAAAATAAAATATAATCTTAAAAATATTTTTCTCTAATTTGATTGCCTATATTTGTGCCTTTACCCTCTTTTCCCTCCATTTTGGAGGGGAAGAGTTGTAGGACATGATGTGTATTAGTTCACTTTCACACTGCTATAAAGAACTATCTGAAACTGGGTAATTTATGAAGAAAAGAGGTTTAATTGACTCACAGTTCTGCAGGCTAAACAAGAAGCATGACTGGGAGGCCTCAGGAAACTTACAATTATGGCAGAAGGTGAAAGGGAAGCAAGCATGGCTTTACCATGGCGGAGCAGAAGAGAGAGAGAGAAGGGGGATGTGCCACACACTTTTAAACAATTAGATCTCATGAGAACTGACTCACTATCATGAGTACAACCCCATGATCTGCTCTCCCCATCCAAATACCTCCCACCAGGCCCCTCCCTGACCCTTGGGAGGTTATAATTAGTCATGAGATTTGGGTGGGGACACAGAGCCAAACCATATCAATCCATCCCTGGCCCCTCCCAAATCTCAAGTCCTTCTTACATTTCAAAACCAATATGCATTCCCAGCAGTCTTCCAAAGTCTTAACTCATTCCAGCATTAACTGAAAAGTCCAAGTCCTAACTCTTATCTGAGACAAGATAAGTCACTTCTGTCTATGAGCCTGTAAAGTTCAAAAGCAAGTTTGTTACTTCCAAGATACAATTGGGGTACAGGCATTGGGTAAATTATCCCATTCCAAATGGAGAAACTGGTTAAAACAATGGGATGTAGGCCCCATGCCAGTCTGAAACACAGTAGGACAGTCATTAAATTTTGAAGTCCCCAAAGAATCTCCTTTGATTCCATGTCTCACATACAAGGCATGCTGATGCAAGAGGTAGGATCCCATGGCCATGGGCAGCTGAGTCTCTGTGGCTTTGCAGGGTACAGCCCTCTTGGCTGGTTTCACAGGCTAGTGTTGAGTGCCTGCAGCTTCCCCAGGTGTACAGTACAAGCTGTCAGTGGATCTACCATTCTGGACTCTGGAGGACAGTGGCTGTTTTCTCACAGCTCCACTAGGCAATGCCCCAGTGGGGACTGTGTGGGGACTCCAACTCCACATTTCCCCTCCTCACTGCCTTAGTAGAGGTTTTTCATGAGGGCTCTGCCCCTTCAGCAGACCTCTACCTGGACATCCAGGCATTTCCATACATCCTCTCAAAGCTAGGTAGAGGCTTCCAAACTCTTGCCTTCTGTGTATCTGCAGACCCAATACCATGTGGAAGCTGCCAAGGCTTGGGTGTTGCACCCTCTGAGGCAATGGCCAATCTGTATGTTGGTGCCTTTCAGCCATCGCTGAAGCTGGAGTGACTGGGACACAGGGAACTAAGTCCCGAGGCTGCACAGAGCAGCAGGGCCCTGGGCCCAGCCTACAAAACCATATTTACCTCCTAGGCTTCCAGGCCTGTGATGGGAGGAGCTGTTGTGAAGGTCTCTGACATGGCTTGGAGACTTTTTCCCTATTGTCTTGGCTATTAACATTTGGCTCCCCATTACTTATGAAAATTTTTTTGCAGCTGGCTTGAATTCCTCCCCAGAAAATAGTTTTGTTTTGTTTTTTTTTTTTTCCTATCACATGGTCATATCACCCGGTCAGACTTCACATTTTCCAAACTTTACACTCTGCTTCCCCTTTAAACATAAGTTCCAATTTCCAACCATCTTGTTGTGGGCACATACTGTACATTTTCGAGAAAAACCAGGTCAATCTTGAATGTTTTGCTGCTTAGAAATTTCTTCTACCAGATACCATAAATCATCTCTCTCAAGTTCAAAGTTCCACACATCTCTAGAGCAGGGGAACAATGCCATGTCTCTTTGCTAAAACATAGCAAGAATGACCTTTTCTCCAGTTCCTAATAAGCTTCTTTTCTCCATCTGAGACCTTCTTAGCCTTCATTGTCCAAATCACTATTAGCATTTTAGTCAAAACCATTCAACAACTCTCTAGGAAGTTCCAGACTTTCTCACATCTTCCTGTCTTCTTTTGAACCCTCCAAACTGTTCCAACCTCTGCTTGTCACCCGGTTCCAAAGTTGCTTCTACATTTTCATGTATCTTCATAGCAGTGGTCCATTCTGTGTGAGTCCATTCCCACTCTTCTATAAAGAACTACCTGAGACTGCATAATTTATGAAAGAAAAGATGTTTAATTGACTTACAGTACTTCAAGCTATATAGTAAGTAAGTAAACATGGCTGGGAGACCTCAGAAACTTAAAATTATGGTGGAAGTGAAGGGGAAGCAAGCATGTCTTTGCTATGGTGGAGCAGGAGAGAGAGAAAATGGGGACATGCAACATATAAATGATCAGGTCTTGTGAGAACTCACTCACTGTCACAAGAACAGTAAGGGGGAAATCGGCCCCCATTGTCCAATCACCTCCCACCCGGTCCCTCCCCTGACACATGGGATTAAAATGTGCCGTGAGATTTGGATGGGGACCCAGGATCAAACCATAACTTTTGGTTTCAAAAAGACCATAGTAAGATGTTTGTGGTAAAGGAAAATCAGAAACCCTAATCAGAAAACCTTTGGTAAATGAAGAATGAGTATTATTCTTTAAGAAGTTGATTACTGCATACCAGGTGCCATGTGTGTTATAGGTTCATGGGATATAGCATTGAAAAACAAATTTCTACCTTTGTGAGATTGATTATTAAAGGTCACATTTCCATAGTACTTACTATGTGCTAAGCACTTTTGTATATATTAACTAATTTAAACTGTATAACAGCCCCACAAGGTAGGTAGCATTATTATTCACATAGATACTGAGGAACAGAGGGGTTATACCTAACTTGCTCCAGGTCCCACACTTAGTAACAGTTAGTAACCTGTCATTAAAACCTAGGGCACTAAACCCAAAAACTTACATATTCTTATATATGCTACAGTGTGTGGCAGTGGAGATAACTGTGAAAATAAAGAAATAAAATATGTAGTACACTAGTTATACTATATTATATTTCGTTATACATAATGTGGAGTAAAATAGAACAAGGAAGGAAAATAATGAAAATGTGGGGTTGGGAGGGTATAAGCGGCTACTGTTTTAATGAGAATTTTCAGGAAATACTTCACTAAGAAACTAGAATTTGAGTAAATCTATTGGTGTAGATAGATAGATAGATGGATAGATAGATATGGATATAGATTTATATGTCCTTTGAGGTTATCTAGATGAAAAAGACTAAAAATTCCAAATCAATACGTATATTAGTGTAGGACATTTGTTCAATTTACATATGTTTAAGTATAACCATTTCTGTCAATTAACATTAATTTTACTTGAAAAATATTCAAAATATTCAAGTATTAGTAATGTATAATATTAGTGACATAAAGTGAAAGCTAATGTCCTATCTTTTTCAGTGTCACTAATAATCACTAATGCATTCTAATGTGATCAACTCTGTTCATAAAATTGAATGTGATTGATCACTATAAAGTATGCATTAATAATGATTAATTGTACTGATTAAACATAACTGCTAACCCTTGCAAATATTCAGGTTGTCATGTTGGAAAAAATTAACTCTAAATGCAATAATAAGCTAATGCAACTTATTTTGCTTAAACATAACACTGTGCTGGGTTTTAATATCACTGGATATACTTGTATAGATCCCTATATAACTTACTAATAACAGCTGATGCTTGATCTAGTTTTTTATAAATATGTCTTAATGAAGGCCAAATAATTATGTCTCAATAAAGGCCAATAAATATGTATGTCTCAAGAAAGGCCAAAACAACATGATTTGGTTTTTAGTTAAGAACGTATTTTGTAAGAAAGGAGTTAGCCATCATTTCATAAGAAACTTTTCATTCAGGCTTCTTTTCTATACCTGATATTTTATACAAGAGAATCATTTATTGCACTCCAAGTCAATTAGCCTGCAGAAATACAGACATGCCTTTAAAGTACACAGAAAAAACAACAATTAAAATCTTTTTGACAGTATGCTGTTTCAAACGAAAATGTTATCAATGCTGGGGAAGGAAGGTTGTTAAGCACAGAGAATTATGGCAGGATTTCTCAGCCTTAGCACTATTGACATCTGGGGATGGATGACTCTTTGTTGTGGAGGATTGTCCTGCATGTTGTAAGATATTTTCCATCCTTTCTATCTTCTACCCACTAGATGTCAATAGAACCTCCTCACCCATCTCCCTGGTTGTGACAACAAAATATTTTTCCATACCTTGTCAAATGTCTTCTCGCAGGGGAGTGGGGTAGGGGCAAGATCACCTCTGGTTGAGAACCACTGATATTAAAAATATCTTCTTCTTATTAATAGTTACATTGATAATAATGAATACCATTTATTGAGCACAAATTATATATCAAGTGCTTTGACAAGTGCTAGAGATACATCATCTGGTTAATTCATCTCATCTGCCACATGAGGAAGGACAAGAGTGATGTCCATCTTAGAGTTGTGGGAGTTCAGCCTTCATGAGGCTGAATTATATGTCCAAAGTCATACAGCCAGTAAGTACCAGAGCAAGCATTAAGGCCAGCACATTATATCTGTCTGATATTAGGAATTATGCTCTTGCCTACTACTCCTTTACAGTGCCCTAGTTTTCTTAAAATTTGAACTTGAAATGTCTTCGATGGCTTAAGGAATCAAAATGTAAAAAGAGAAATTTATAACATATACAAACACTTTATGCTTTTTATAGATGCAGGTAAATATTATGGGTGGCATTGAGAATATACAAAATGCATCTTCTGCCACATTGTTCATCAGTGAGGACTGGGGAATGTGTTTCACTGTGATTCGGTTTGGCTTACAGATCCAAGGAGGAGGAGGACATTAGCAGGAGCACTTCTCAAGAGATTGCAAAGCCCTAAGGACTGGGACAACTGCCAGCAGGAATAGAAACACTGAGCTAAGTGGGGAAATAAAACCTCTCTTTGGAGAATATGTTAAGTCTGCCAAATGAACAGAATAAAATAGACACCTGTGCCAGATTTTCTGATAACCAGGATATTAGATAAATGAATTAAAAACAAAAAAGATTGTTACCACTGCTGACCTTTGGCCAGTGGCTCTATCTCCCTGGGCTTTGACTAAGTTCAGAACTGGGGATGAGGGTCTTCGCTCACTCCATTCTGCTGGAAGAGCACATAGCTACTCAGGAAAGAGCTTTTAGCTCCAAATAGGAAAATGTCCCATCCACCCAAGGTTCTTGTGTTATTCTGGCCAGGGCCACAATGGAGAGGTGTGTCTGGGGCCTGAGTCCTCCATGGGGTAGGGAAATCCCTGGATTTGTGATTTGGAAAGTGGGTCTGTAAGCAGATCCTGCACTGCTCATAGGAAGACCCTCCAGTAGACACTAAAAGAGACCCAAGTTGTATTTCCTCATGAGCTCCTCTTAAGTGCCATGATTGTAGCAGACATGCTACATGATTGTTGCAGAAAACCATCTCCAGTCCTGTCAATGATTTTATTATTAAACACATAATAACTGAAAGAGAAAAGAATATATAAATATGTATGTATATGTAACAACAAAAATAGAGAACTAAAAATCATCCCAAGATTTGGCATGTAGAGTGACTAACTGCTAATATGTTACTGTAAGTTCTATTATTTAAATTATTGGTCTATTTATATATGTTTGATTTTCAGAAAAGTGGGCTTATCATACACATCTAGCTTTGTAACCTGCCTTTTTCCTCTCAATAGCAGTCACAAACATCTGCCCATGTTAGGAAGTGTATATCCACATCAACCTTTTTAGTGCTTTTTCATTGTTTAGCTGCCTCATGTTATTTGACTTTCAGGTAATTTTCAAAATTTCCCTGATATGGATAATGCAGCAATTGAATCTCTTTGTAGCTACATCTTTGTATAGATGTGGATTACTTCCATAGGGTAAGTGTCAAGAAGTAAAATTGTACAAAGAGTATTAAAAAAAGAGATAAAAAACAATTGTCATTCTTGTTTTTATAAATATGGAATATTGGACAACAAAGGGATCTCCTTAGTCATTTGGAATAACCCTTAAACAAGCATATGTCATATCTACCTTGCTGAAACATTTAACAATATGGCGGTTTTCTCATGACAACAATCACTCCTTAGATTACAGGCAACTGCTAACTTAAAAACTTTGCCACTCAAAATTTGATTATAATTCAGTTGCAAAATAAATTCCTCAGTGATACAATGCTTGTAAATGCTAGCTAGTTTCTTTTGTAAGTCACCAAATAGCAGTTAATAGGAATAAATCTGAATTCTAATTCAAAACTAACACAAATCTAATCACCCAGGAAATACTTTCCAGTTCTGGAGTGAGAAAGGTGCTGGGTTCTGAATAAGACACTACTAGAATACATTAACAGATCAAAATGGAAACAGGTAAGTAAAAAAGATACTTGTGTATAAAATTATTTAATTCCTACTAAAGCCAGCAATATACATCAAGAAGAAATAATGGATTATTCATTAATATTGCGGAAAAGTTTGATTACTGTATTCGTTTTCTATTGCAACATGACAAATTACCTCAAATTTAGCAGCTTAAAACAATACATGTTTACTATCTCAGTTTCCATGTGTCAAGGCTAGGCTGCAATCCAGGTATTGGCTAGGATTGCATTCTCATCAGAGACTTTAGAAAGATAAATTTCCAAACTATCTGATTGTTGGCAGCAGTTATCCCTTTACAGCAGAGAATTGAGGTCTCCGTTTTCTTAAGCAAGAACTGTTTTTAGCTTCTAGAGGTTGCCTGCATTTCCTTGACATGGTCCTCTACATAGGTCTTCACACAACATGGAAGCTTATTTCTTCAAAACAAGCAGAAGAGGGAAGTCTGTATAGTAAATGCTTGCATACAAATATGTATGCATGTACATAAACATACATGCATGTATTTATATATAGACATAGACACTGATGTGGATATAGAGATAGATAAGTATGTAATATATATGTAGATATATATAGTTATATGTATTTGTGTACTTAACCCTTGAACAACATGGATTTGAGCTGCATGGGCCCACTTATACGTGGATATTTTTTGATAAAACTGCCCTGCATGTGCCTGCCTCTCCTGCCTCCCTTTGCACCTCCTCCACCTCTTCTGCCTCTCCCATCCCTGAGACACTAAGACCAACCCCTCCTCTTACTCTTCCTTCTTAGCCTACGTAACGTGAAGATAACAAGGATGAAAACATTCATAAACATCTACTTCCAGTTAATGAACAGTAATGGTAAGCTATTATTATGAGACAGAGAGAGAGAGGAGTTTGATTTATTATAAGAAATTGGCTTATGCAGTTTTGGAGGATGAGAAGTCACAAGATCTGCAGTCATCAAGCTGAAGACTGAGGAGAGCAGGTGGTATAGTTCCCACCAAGGGCTGGAAACAAACCAATGGAGTCCTAGCTCAAGCTATTAAGAAGTTAAAATTCTCTCTTACTCAACCTTTTTGTTCTATTAAGGTCTTGAGTTAATTGTGGGAGGCCCATACACATTGAGGAGGGTAATCTATATTATCAGTGTACCTATTCAAATGTTAATATCATTCAGAAATGCCCTCACAGACAAACTCAGGATGTTTGACCTAGTATTTAGGCAATATATGGCCCAATCAAGTTGACACATAAATGTTTATAATACCCTGTGCCAGATACACAAGTTTTACCTTGATGGACTTTAAACTTCAAATGAAAAGAGGAACAAACAGAAAACAAAATAATACATCATAAAAATAGAAGAAAATATGCATTTTAAATGAAAATGTATACTTTACCTCTCCATAGCACAGAATTTCCTGAATATAACATTTGCATCTGCTTCAGAATAAACCTCTCTACTGAAAAGCAGACATTTTGGGCAGCTGTGCCAACTGATAATATAGCATTTCCAGGTCTATCTTTATGGTTCCTTGGAAATATATTTTGCAGAAACTTTTCTTCAACCCACCCTTCAACTAATGTTGCATATATGACAGTCACAAATATATCACGGAATCTAAGATTTAATGACAAGATATGCCATTGCTTTATGTTCTATCTTGAGAAAAAAAACTAATAACTAAACTTTTACCTTACTTTATTACTCACTTAGAACTCTTTCAGATTTAGCTTAACTAGATTTTTGTAATTCTTTGACTATTAAAAATAGAAAACATAAGTAAATTATTAGTTATGCTGGTCCTAATATTTATACACTTTCAGAGTGTGATTCCTTTAATTTACCTTTCAACTCAAAGTTAATGATTACTGCTTTGTCCAAACACTATAGTACATAATCATTTATCAAGAGAAATGGAAATGCAGCTTATTTTAAAAGAGATTTTTCTCTTGCTTCTAAGCCAATGACAGTCATTTCAAGTCAGTTAATTATTTTTCATTTGGGGAAAATAAGAGTCTCTGTGTTTTAGTATTTGCTAATGGGTCTATATTGATTTCCCAAGAGTGCCATAAGAAAGCATTACAAGCTTGTTGGCTTAAAGCAATCAAAATTTATTCTTCCACAGGTCTAGGGACTAGAAACCTAAAATCAAGATATAGGCAGATTTATTCCTTTTGTAGGCCCCTCTCTTAGTTTCCGATGTCTGTGGACAATCCCTGGCTCCCTTCGCCTTCAAATATATCACTGCAACACTGTCTCCATCTTCACAAGAGCCTTCTCCATGTGTATCAAGAAGCTCTCTCCTTTCTTTTATGAGGATAACAGTCATCAGATTTAAGGCACACCCCAAATTCAGGAATATCCCATCTCAGGATCTTAACTACATCTTCAAATATCAGATTTCTAAATAAGGTTACATTCACAGGTACCAGGGGTTAGGATTTGTACATACCTTTTTGAAGGATGCTATTCAGTCCACTGTATATGGCAATAATATAAACATTAAATCATTGCTATGTGTAAATAAAAGGATATTCTAAATATAAAGAACTATAAAATACAATTTTGTATTTTTAAATTAGATTTCTTTATGGTATTAACATTAATTACCATTATCTGCTCAATTTACATATTAAATTTATATTTTATTTTATCAACAAAATTTTACAGATGCAAATCAGGAATCAAAAGATCTAGGGGTATATGCTAATATTTTAAATGCAACTAACAGGAAAATAGTATTAAATTATTCATATGAAAATTAGAAACATAAACATTAGGGTTCTTAGAAATATGAATGGCAGGTAACATTACTTTTTGAGTTTCACCACTCTTCCATTTCAGTGAAAACGTGTGAAATGAAAACAAGTAAAAATTTGATGCATTGTATTGGTTACTGCCCAAAAAGAACATTTTAAATGTATCTGCTTCTTCATTTGATAGTTACAGTTCTTTCCTTCAAAGTTAGTCATATTAAATGATTTATAGTGAATGTAGACATATATTAATTTTCTGATGGGTTCCAAAAGTAATTTTAATCTCTTGGACTTTGGTTTCCAAAGACATACAAAGATTATTCTAATAGTAGCCCTTTTTCAAAGACAATTGATTTTGTACACATTCTTAATTTTCAAGTCATGTTGTCATAGAAAAGTATGTAGTAGAACTGGTAGCAGCATTTAAAAAATGTGAGAGAAACTAAAGTATTTCAATTTACATAGGAAAGAGTAATAGATTCGTTATGTTCAATAAATATTATCTTTTGGAGACACACATATGCTTTAGAACATTTATATTTGAAAGTTAGCATAAACATGTACCTATAGACAACATACATGCATATGTACATGCACAATTTTAATAATGAGGATATGCATTTCCATTGATTTCAAAATCTGTTGGTATCAGAAAACTGCTTGCTCAGGAAGTACTATATTAAAGTGACCACCGTCAATATTTTTAATATAAAAATGTGATATTAATATTAACGTAGGATATTTGTGATTACCTATTAAAAGCAGGTTTCTTTGTAAATAGCTTAGTCTCTTTTTGACAAGTTATAAACTAAGCCAGGTTATAAATAGTAATAATTAGATACATTATATTAAATTATTCCCTGGATTTACTAACTAAAGGAAAGATTTTGCTACTTAAAACTAATTTGACTGGCTTTAGATGTAAAGTTATTCCTCAGTATAGAAACACATTTCATTTCAGTATTGTATTAGTCTGTTTTTACCCTGCTGATAAAGACTGGGCAATTTACAAAGGAAAGAGATTTACTGGGGAACTCATTTCCATGTGTCTGGGGAAGTCTCACAATCATGGCGGAAGGCAAGGAGGAGAAAGTCCTATCTTACGTGGATGGAGGCAGGTAAAGAGAGAGCTTGTGCAGGCAAACTAGCACTTTTTAAGACCATCAGATCTCGTAAGACTCATTCACCATCAGGAGAACAGCTCAGGAAAGACCCATCCCCATAGTTCAATCACCTTCCACCGGGTTATTCCCATGACGTGTGAGAATTGTGGGAGTTACAATTGAAGATGAGATTTGGGTGGGGACACAGCCAAACCATATCAACTATCATTTGAATTATATCATTTGTTTATTCACAGATATTTTAATAATATAATACTCCATTCAGTTATTTGACAAATATTATTTAAGTGCTGACTACATGTCATGTACTTAGTGGGAGGCACCCTTAAAGAAGGCAGCTCAAGACTTTACCTCTTGGTATTCACACCTTTTGAAATCCCTTCTACTCATGAGTGGACTGGTGACTCAGCTCTAAAAAATAGAATAGGGAAAAAGGAATAGGCTGTCACTTCAAGGATTAAGTTACAAAAATACTTACTTCTGTCTTGTTTGCCTTCTCACTTGCCTGCTCAGATGGAAATCGGCTTCCAGTGTGAACTGCTCTTGGAGAGACTCACTTGGAAAAGAACTGATGGAGACCCATAGCTCACAACTGGCAAGGAATTGACATCCTCAGTTCAAAAACCTGTGAAGAGCTGGATCCTGCCAACAACCATGTGAGTGAACTTGGAAGCAAATCCTTCCTCAAATGAACCTTGAGATACCTGAAACCCCAATGGAATCCTTGATTGTTTAATTGTAAGAGACTATCAGCAGGAATGGCCAACCTAAGTGAAAACACAGGAACTGTAAGATAATAAATATGTGTTTTATTAAGCTGCCAAATTTTCAGATAATTTGTTATGCAGCAATAGATATTTAATACACACTACTTACATACAGATGCTCCTAGACTTACAATAAACTTGTCCAACCTGTGGTCTGCAGGCTGCAAGCGGCCCAGGACAGCTTTGAATGCTGTGCAATACAAATTCATAAACTTTCTTAGGACATTATGAGGGTTTTTTGTGACTTTTTTTTTTTTTTTTGTAGCTCAGCAGCCTTTGTGAGTGTTAGTGTATTTTATGCATGGCCCTAAACAATTCTTCTTCCAATGTGGCTTAGAAAAGCCAAAAGATTGGATACACTTGACTTACAATGAGGTTACATCCAGATAAACCCATTAGAAATTGGATATAGCACAAATCCAAAATATGTTTACTACCATGAAAAATCTATCATAAAGTTGAAAAATCACAAGTTGAATTATGATAAGTAGCAGGCTGTCTGTATACTACTGGGAACATCAGAAACTAATAGGTAGCAGATAAAGTTCAATAACAATTTAGTTCTTTAAGTTGGGACAGATTAGAGTATGTCAATGTAGGAATGTTGGTTTATGTGTGTGCACTGTGATTTTTACACTTGCTTGATTTAAAACATGTGACTATTTTTCTGAAACATGTGATATCTGCCTCATAACTCTATAGGTATGGAAAATGATAACATTCTGAATTAATTCTTGTTAGACAAGAGATTATAGCACATAATAAAAATTTTATCTCCTTTTTGACCTGAAACAGTTAGTTCTTAATTTCAACTGCATTGCAGTATTTTTTCTTCTTTTCTTGCAATGTGTTCTTCCAATTTTAAAAAGAAGATTGCACGGGGCCACAATAGCTGATTAGAAGCAGCTGCAGTCCATGGCACTCACAAAGAGAAATGAAAAGGGAGAGTGAATTCAGTACCTTGCACTGAAATATCCAGGTTCTTGCACTGGGATTGACTAGACAAACAACTCAACCCATGGAGAATGAAAAAAAGCAAGTGGGGTAAGAGCCCATCCAGGAATGGCATGGAGCCAAAGTAACCCCACCCCTGGCCAAGGGAAGCTGTGAGTGACTGTGCAAGCCTGCCTAGGAAACCACCTTCTCCCGTGGATCTTTGCAACCCTTGGATCAGAAAATATTCTCATGAGTCCATGCCCCCAGGGTCTTGGGTCTGATACAGAGAGCTGTGTGGAGTCTTGATGGAGCAGTTGCTCAGGCACTCACAGAGACCTAGGAGTTTTATGTACTCCGCCCCAGGATGCCCGGCAAGGCGGGAGATCCATTTGTACATACCTCTAGGAAGGGGAGCTGAATCCAGGGAGCCAAGCAGTGTTGTTCTGCAGGCCACACTTCCACAGCACCTCACAAGTTAAGACCCACTGGCTTGGAATTCCAGCTAGCCAAGGCAACAGGCTGGAACCTGCCTGAGACAGGACCAAGTTCCCAGGGGGAGGGGCAGTCACTATCTCTGCAGGTTCATTGACTCAGCCATTCCAGCTTGCTGGCTTTGGAAGTCCACATGGTCTGGATGAGGAAGGGTTTCCCCGACAATACAGCACAGCCACTCTACCACAAAGCAGCCAGACTATTTCTTTAAGTAGGTCCCTGATCTTGTTCCTGCTGACTAGGTGAGACCTCCCAACAGGGGTCTCCAGCCACCTCTACACCTGCATTCAGGCTGGCAGTAGGTCAGTACCTCCCTGAGACAGAGCTTCCAGAAGAAGAAACAAGCTGCCATCTTTGCTGTTTCACAGCCTTCACCAGTGATACTTCCAGGTACAGGAAAAACTAAGGCAACTAGGGTCTGGACCTGACCACCAGCAAACTGCATCAGCTCTATGGAAGAGTGACCTGACTGTAAAGAAAAAAAATCAAACAAACAGAAAACAACAACAACAACAAAAAGTACCCCACTAAAACCCCATTCAAAGGTCAGCAACCTCATAGATGAAAGGTAAATAAGCCCACAAAGATGAGAAAGAATCAATACAAAAATGCTGAAAACTCAAAAAGTCAGAATTCTGCTCCTCCACATGACTGCAGCACCTCTCCACTAATGACACAGAACTGGGCTGAGACTGAGGCGGTTAAACTGACAGAAGTAGACTTCAGAGGGTGGGTAATAACAAACTGCTGAGCCAAAAAAGCATGTGGTAACCCAATGTAAAGAAACTAAGAATCATGATAAAACAATGCAGGAGCTGATAGTCGAAATAGCCTGTTTAAAGAGGAACATAACCAACCTGATGGAGCTGAAAAACACAACACGAGAACTTCACAATGCAATTACAAGTATCAATAGCAGAATAGAACAAGCAGAGGAAAGAATCTCAGAGTTTGAAGAATATCTTTCTGAAATAAGACAGGCAGGCAAGAATAGAGAAAAAATAATGAAAAGGAATGAACAAAACCTCCGAGAAATATAGGATTAAGTAAAGAGACTGAACCTACAAGTGATTGGGGGACCTGAAAGAGACAGGGAGAATGGAACAAAGTTGGAAAACATATTTCATGATATTATCCAGGAGAACTTCCCCAACCTAGCAAGACAGGCCAACTTTCAAATTTAGGAAAGGCAGAAAACCCCAATAAGATACTCCATGAGAAGGTCGTCCCTGAGATATAAAACATCAGACCGTCTAAGGTTGAAATGAAAGAAAAATGTTAAGGGCAGCCAGAGAGAAAGGTCAGGTTACCCACAAACGGAAGCCCATCAGACTAACAGCCAACCTATCAGCAGAAACTCTACAAGTCAGAAGAGATTGGGGGCCAATATTCAACATTCTTAAAGAAAAGAAATTCCAATTCAGAATTTCATATCTGGCCAAACTAGGCTACATAAGCTAAGGAGAAATAAGATTCTTTTTAGAGAAGCAAATGCTGAGGGAATTCATTGCCACCAGGCCTGTATTGCAAGAGCTCCTGAAGGAAGCACTAAATATGGGAAGGAAAAACTGTTACTAGCCACCACAAAAACACACTGAATTACACACATCAGGGACACTATGAAGCAACCACAGAAACAAGTCTGCAAAATAGCCAGCTAGCATCATGATGACAGGATCAAATTCACACAAAACAATACTAACCTTAAATGTAAATGGGCTAAATGCCCCAATTAAAAGATACAGAATCACAAGCTGGATAAAGAGTCAATACCCATGGGTTTGCTGTCTTCAAGAGACCCATCTCACATGAAAAGACACATACAGGCTCAAAATAAAGGATGGTGGAAAATTTACCAAGCAAATGGAAAACAGAAAAAAGCAGGGATTACAATCGTAGTTTTTAACAAAACAGAATTTAAACCAACAAAGATAAAAAAGACAAAGAAGAGCATTACATAATGGTAAAGGGTTCAATTCAAAAAGAAAAACTATCATAAATATATATGCACCCAAAACAGAAGCACCCAGATTCATAAAGCAAGTTCTTAGAGACCTACAAAGATGTTCACACTCCCATGCAATCATAGTGGGAGAGTTTAACACCCCTCTGATAATAATAGACAGATCAAGACAGAAAATTAACTTAGATATTCAGGACCTGAACTTAGCTCTAGATCAAATGGACCTGATAGATATCTACAGAATTCTTCACCCCAAAATAATAGAATATGCATAATTCTCATTGCCACACAGCACTTATTCTAAAATTGATCACATAATTCAAGTAAAACACTCCTCAGCAAATGCAAAAGAACAGAAATCATAGCAGTCACTCAGTTCACAAAACAATCAAATTACAACTTAAGATAATGAAATTCACTCATAACCACATAACTACATGGAAATTGAACAACCTGCTCCTGAATGACTTTTGGGTAAATAATGAAATTAAGGCAGAAATGAAAAAGTTCCTTGAAACTAATAAGAACAAAGAAACAATGTACCAGAATCTATGGGATGCAGCTAAAGCAGTGTTGAGAGAAATTTATAGCACTGAATGTCCACATCAAAAAGCTAGAAAGATCTTAAAAACCTAACATCACAACTAAAAGAACTAGAGAACCAAGAGCAAACAAACTAGCAAAAATAAGAAAGAGCCAAGAACAGAACTGAACTGAAGTAGATAGAGACACACAAAAAAACCCCTTCGAAATATCAATGAATCCAGGAGGTAGTTTTTTGAAAAAATTAATAAAATAGATTGACCACTAGCTACACTAATAAAGAAAAGAAAAAAGAAGCAAATAAACACAATTAGAAATGATAAGGGGGATATCACCATTGACCCCACAGGAATACAAACAACCATCAAGAGTACTATAAACTTCTCTATGCACATAAACTAAAAATCTAGAAGCAATGGATAAATTCCTGGACATACACACACTCCCAAGACTGAATCAGAAATAATTGAGTCCCTGGACAAACCAATAACGAGTTCTGAAATTGAGTCAGTAATAAATAGCCTACCAACCAAAAAAAAAAAAAAAAAAGACCTGGACTGGACGGATTCTCAGTTGAATTCTGCCAAAGGCACAAAGAAGAGCTGGTACCATTCGCATTGAAACTATTTCAAACAATTGAAAAGGAGGGACTCCTCCCTAAATCATTCAGCGAGACCAGCATCATCCTGATATCAATACCTGGCAGAGATAAAACAAAACAAAAGCTTCAGGTCAATGTCCTCGATGAACATCAAAGCAAAATCTTCAATAAAATACTAGAAAACCAAATCAAGAAGCAAATCAAAAAGCTTATCCACCATGATCAAGCTGGCTTAATTCCTTGGATGCAAGGGTGTTTCAACACATGCAAATCAATGCATGTGATTTATAACATAAACAGAATTAAAGACAAAAGATACATGATTATTTCAATAGATGCAGGAAAAGCCTTCAATAAAATTCAACATCCCTTTATATTAAAAACTCTCAATAAATTAGGTATTGAATGAACATACCTCAAAATAATAAGAGCCATATATGACAAACCCACAGCCAATATCATACTGATCAAGCAAAAGCTGGAAGCGTTACGCTTGAAAACTGGCACAAGACAAGGATGCCCTATCTTACCACTCCTATTCAACATAATATTGGAAGATCTGGCCAGGGCAATCAGGCAAGAGAAAGAAAAGGGCATTCAAATAGGAAATCAGACTCTCCCTGTTTGCAGATGACATGATCCTATATCTAGAAAACCTCATTGTCTCAGCCAAATAGCTTCTTAAGCTGATAAGCAACTTCAGCAATGTCTCAGGATACAAAATCATGAGAAAGCCAGATCATGAAAGAACTCCCAGTCACAACTGCTGCAAAAAGAGTAAAATACCTAGGAATACTTCAGCAATGTCTCAGGATACAAAATCATGAGAGAGCCAGATCATGAAAGCACTCCCAGTCACAATTGCTACAAAAAGAATACAATACCCAGGAATACAGCTAACAAGGGAAGTGAAGGACCTCTTCAAGGAGAACTACAAACCACTGCTGAAAGAAATCAGAGAAGACACAAACAAATGGAGAAACGTTCAATGCTCATGGATTTGGAACAATCAGTATTGTGAAAATGACCATACTGCTCAAAATAATTTATAGATTTGATGTTATTCTCGTTAAACTACCTTGATGTTCTTCACAGAGTTAGAAGCAACTATTTTAAAATTCATGTGGAACCAAAAAAGAGACCAAATAACCAGGATAATTCTAAGCAAAAATAACTAAGATGGAGGCATCATGCTACCTGACTTCAAACTATACTACAAGGCTAGAGTAACCAAAACAGCATGGTACTGGTAGGACAGCAGACACACAGATCAATGGTATAGAATAGAGAACTCAGAAATAAGACCTCATACCTACAACCATCTGATCTTGGACAAACCTGACCAAAACAAGCAATAGGGAAATGATTCCCTATTTAATGAATGGTGCTGGGAGAACTGGCTAGCCACCAGCAGAAAATTGAAACTGGATGCCTTCCTTACATCATATACAAAAATTAATGCAGGATGGATTAAGACTTAAATGTAAAACCCAAAACTATAAAAGCCCTAGAAGACAAACTAGGCAATACTCTTCAGTACATAACCATGGGCAAAGATTTCAGGACAAACATGCCAAAGTAATTGCAACAAAAGCCAAAATTGATGAATGGGCTCTAAACTTAAGAGCTTCTGCATAGCAAAATAAACTATTATCAGAGTGGGCAGACAACTTACACAATGAGAGAAAAATTTTGCAGTCTGTCCATCTGTCCATCTAACAAAGGTCTAATACAAATTTACAAGAAAAAAATAAACAACCCCATTAAAAAAGTGGACAAAGGACATAAACACTTCTCAAAAGAAGACATAGATGTTGCCAACAGATATAGATTTAAAAAAGCTCAACATCACTGATCATTAGAGAAATGCAAATCAAAACCATAATGAGATACCATCTCCCACCAGTCAGAATGGCTATTACTACAAAGTCAAGAAACAACAGATGCTGGCGACTTTGCAGAGAAAAGGGAACACTTTACACTGTTGGTGAGAGTGTAAATTTGTTCAACTACTGTGGAAAACAGTGTGGCAATTCCTTAAAGACCTAGAGGCAGACATACCTTGTGACTCAGCAATCCCATTACTGGGTATATACCCAAAGGAATATAAATCATTTTATTATAAAGACACGTGCACTTGTATGTTTATTGCAGCATTATTCACGGTAGCAAAGACACAAAATCAACCAAAGTGACCATCAGTGATAGATTGCATAAATAAAATGTGGTACATATACACCATGGAATACTATGCAGCCATCAAAAGGATAAGATCATGTCCTTTGCAGGGACATAGATGGAGCTGGAAGCCGTTATCCTCAGCAAACTAAGACAGGAACAAAAAAGCAAACACTACATGTTTTCACTAACGAATGGGAGCTGAGTGATGAGAACATATGGACGCATGAATTGGGGAAACAACACACACTGGAGCCTGTCAGAGGGTGTGTTGTGGTGGGAGGGAGAGCATTGAGAAGAATAGCTAATGGATGCTGGGCTTAATACCTAGGTCATGGGATGATCTGTGCAGCAGAACACCATGGCATACCTTTACCTATGTAACAAACCTTTACTTCCTGTGCATGTACATCTGAACTTAAAATAAAAATTGAAGAAACAAAAGAGGACTGGAGATGTGGCCATACTGCAAACTATAAATGGGGAAAGATGAATGATTGTAACTGGATAAACAATGTAAGGAACAACCTGCTGTTTAACTTATTTGGAGCCTGACATCAACTCAAATAAAATTGACTATTTGGGAAAAATTATGTGATACAACTTAATTCTCATGCCTTTTCTTGTTTTTGCAAATAGAGATATAGCATCCATTATAACACATTCATCAAAGCATATACCTGTTTTAGAAATATGAATCAATATTAATCATGTACTACATTTGTTATATGAATTGAAAATTTGAAACATTTAATTAGAATGAATTTAGAACATGAGGAAAGTTTGTCTGAATAATTAGCTTGCCCTATGATGTTTTTAGATGACTCTAGCTTCCCTTTGCCCATTGCTGAGAGATGAGGCTTGGGGGAAATCTATTTAGACTTTTTGGCTAAGACTGAAAATAAGTATTTTCTTCCTTTACAACCACATAAACTTTTGAGTATAAACCCATTAGTATGTTCTTTGTTGTTGTTTGGTACAGAAAATATGTATGTCATTTCTTTGTTTATATTTATAACATACATTATAACTATTTTTTTTCTTTCTTCTAAGAGAAAATAGGGGACTTGGCAATGTTCAGTTCTGTATTCAAAATACACAGTTCTGTAACAAGCCAATGAAAGGTAATTATATTTTTTGGAGCATATATATTATCACATTGCTCCTTTGTGTTTTGTAGTACATTAGATGCTACAACAAGTTTAATGTGTAGAAACATATTAAAGTTCGTGCTAGTAATAGACCATATATTAGCTGCTTTTAAAAGAAGAAATACCAGAAAGAAATATGAGAAATGCCCAATGATTTTTTATTCCTTGTGGTGAGGGATGTAAGATATATATACTATCAAGTGTATCTTCATCCTTGTTCTGATCTAGAAACTGTGTCTAGTTTAAGGAAAGGAAGATGACATAATTTTCAGAGCACTTAACTCTGCATTTTATTGATTATTGTTTTGGAGAATTTCCACTTGCCCATGTAAAAGCAAACTATACTATAACAACAGAACTAGTTAGCAATTTGCCAGAGAGATTCTCACACTCATAATCTTTTTCTTAATAACTCGATATTTCTTGAGTGGAGTAAAGGAAAATCTGTAAAGATTTTTAAAGTGAACTTTCATATATTTTAACAGTTATTGAATTTATATACCTATGTAATTACTTCTCATTATAGCAACTGCTAGGTACTAGGTAGAAGGAAATAAAACAGAAGAAAAATATATTTCATGTCCATCACCCATATATTTGAAGATCAATCTATCTGAATTTCTTAATAAATAATCCTTTCTTTCTTAAAGTAATATAAAATTTGTAAGAACTATAGAGTACTATCTTTACTTCTTTGAAATAATTGATTTTATTCATGTTGTTGCCCTATCTATGAATATACTAGTCTACAAATATACTCCTTAGGAAATTGAAACTTAAATCGCTATCTCAATTAGTATACTAAAGATTCTGTTCTCAAAAATCAAATGCATTGAAAAACTATGAAAATTAAAGCAGCATTTCTGATTTTTAAATGATAATATATTATAGACTACAAAGATAATTATAGAAGAGAATCTCTAAATATTCTTGAAAAATGTTAACATCTTAATTGTATGCAGACCTAGATTGACTCTTTCAGAACATATATTTGGATCTAGAAATTCCAGCATACTCTTAAAAATATTTACATTATTATATACATAATTCTTCCATGTTTAATGTTTTAGATTTATAGTATGGTACATCCACCCATATTAAAAAGGGTATAATCTTCATTTTGGCATAATTTCTGGGATACCTAGAGACCATGTTCTTTTAATTTGTGTGTGAATGCCATCATGGTTGAATTAATTCTCCCTATTCTTAACTAAATGTATCCTTCCAGATGGAGCATTTTCTGTTACTAGATTAAACAAATTATTAGATAAGCCATTAAAATAAGTATTAGTTGTTACCTTGAAGAAACTGAAAAGAAAAAAAAAGCTGTGAAATGTCGTTAATGGATGACCCTTGCTTTAACTGAGTGAGTTCATTACAAAGAAATGTACATATTTAAGCTTTCTGGAAAACTGAGTGGGCCAAAAATATTTAAATAAATGAGGTTTACAATACTTTAACAATTGCTGTTGAGTCAATAAAACCTTAAAAAATTACCCTTGCTATGTAGGTGTTTTTCTGTATATGAAGAAAAGACATAATTGGTATTGATTAGCTTGATTAGCATTGTTCATATTGATTGACTATAATTAAACTATCTCAAATGAATGTCCTTGATTGGTATAACTTGGAACAATTAACAATCAATGCTACATTAAATAGTTTTTTAAAATACCAGTATAACACACGTTGATGGAATATATTCCTGATAACTTCTCTTTTATTCTTATTGAACTCTGTCACTTTAAGTGATAAAACTGCTCTATTTTGTTACTGCTATCAATAGAATCTGAGGGGATAACTTGTTTTCCTTTAAAGGCAAAATTCAATGAAAGAAGGGCTAGGTAGGCTATTTAGGATTCATCTGTTTTAAAGCACTATTCTCAAATGTCACTATGTGGAAAAATCATATGGGGAACTGGTTAAAATACAATCTGTTTCAATATTTTTGGGCTGGGGTTTATAATTCTGCATTTCTTGTCCCAGTTACCATAGATGCTGTTGGTTGATAAGCAAG
The DNA here is from genome assembly GCF_049350105.2 of Macaca mulatta. Lineage (NCBI taxonomy): Eukaryota > Metazoa > Chordata > Mammalia > Primates > Cercopithecidae > Macaca > Macaca mulatta. Next base: position 106,038,332 of record NC_133410.1, on the reverse strand, counting down.
TTTTTAAAGAATAAGAGCATGTTCTCCCTTTTCTCTTGGGGTTTACTAGTGTAGACATGTATCAATTGCTTCATGGCTAGTAAGTTTAGTTTGCCATAATAAAACTGTATATCCTCCCCTAAAGGCAATATCAAGATAGTTTATGGTTTATATTTTCTCCATATAATAATTTCTTTTTTATTAATTTAATTAACTAGTGAAACTATCTTCCCCTTGAATCCTAAAATGCAAAAGAAAACCCTCCAAACTCCTTCTCACATTAAAATATTGCCTCCTCGGCCGGGCGCGGTGGCTCAAGCCTGTAATCCCAGCACTTTGGGAGGCCGAGACGGGCGGATCACGAGGCCAGGAGATCGAGAGACGATCCCGGCTAACACGGTGAAACCCCGTCTCTACTAAAAAATACAAAAAAAAAAAAAAAAAAAAACTAGCCGGGCGAGGTGGCGGGCGCCTGTAGTCCCAGCTACTCGGGAGGCTGAGGCAGGAGAACGGCGTAAACCCGGGAGGCGGAGCTTGCAGTGAGCTGAGATCCGGCCACTGCACTCCAGCCTGGGTGACAGAGCAAGACTCCGTCTCAAAAAAAAAAAAAAAAAAAAAAAAAAATTGCCTCCTCAAACTATCATTCAGATGGCTTCCTCATTTTTCTTGTTAGCCTTTTACAGCCTTCCCAATTTAGATAATTTTTTTCATTTTTGTTTCCCATGGTTTGAATATGGAATATAGTTGGATTTGGAAACAGGATAAAGATTCAGTGGTAATTGTAGCACATCATACTGTGTATTATATTTTGCACTAGGGAAAGAGTGGAATATGTTTTCTATCCAAGAAAAACATAATGAGATTTCTCTGTTTTCTGTCAAGTTGTCCATCCATCTCCATACCAAGACTTCCATGACAAGGATGAGCTCTGTGCCAAGGGGAAGCTCTGAAATTCCCTTCCAAGAGCTCCTATGGGGACTATGTAGAAAGTATCCCCGGCTAGAACCAGCTGCTTTCCCTCTGGCTATGAGCCTTCACTCTGACTATGAGCTAATCAATCAGAAATATAAAAATTGTTGCAGAAATGATACAAGTGAAGTAAAATTGTCTTTACTGTAAAGCCTAAAGGGGTATAGTATTACAATCTCCTTGAGGACAAAATCTTTATTTCAAGAATTAAGAAAGTTTGGGCAATACATAAGTAACCAAAGGGTAGGAGTTTCTCCAACTTGAATAAACCTAGAACATGAAAATGTATTTCACAAGGAGAGTTCCACAAAATTGTTAGAGAAGTTCTTATTTAAGAACCTAAAATCTTAAGCTGTGAATATGAATTTCAATGGAAAATTGCCATTGACTTAAGAGTCTAAAGTCTTAAGCTATGATTATAAAATTCATATGCTCACTTGAAGATTAAATTTGAAAACTGAGGCTTCCCAGCCTGATGCCGGTCGGGCATGCTTGAAAAAATATTTATAAACTAATACTGCCACTTAGGTTAAACTCTGTTACGTAAAATCTGGAATCTGGATACAAGCACTGAAACCACATGGCAATATTCAGTTATAAGGAGTTTACAATAGGTAATCCAGAAATGTTTTCTATTATTTTTAATATAATATTTAATTCTATTAACTTTTAATATATTTAACAGTTAATGAAATAAAGATGCAAACTAAATAAAGTCTGATAGATGACCCAGAAACCCCTGGGAATATGTTCACTTACTAGCTGTCAGATATTTGTACAAATTAGGGATCAACAAACTTTATAAAATGTAAAAAACCATATTTAGCTTGCAGGCAATACAAAAACAACTAAAAAGAAGAAATAAACTCATGGGCATAATTTATTGATCCTTGGTATAAACAATGCATTATGGGTTCAATATTGAAATGGTAGGAGATCAATGTGTGCAGAAGTCCTAGATTTCAAAGGTTAGATGGGTTTTGGAAATAGAGCATCATGACGAAGGTATTGAACACAGCAGAAATATATGCACTTGGAAATATCTTAAAGAAGATTAGGAAAAAGAGACATTTGTCACTTTTAAGACAGGGAGGATGTTGAATTTTAGAGTCTTGATATTGAATGTTAGCCCACAGCTTTCAAATTTGTTATGATCTAGGATAAGAGCCTGATGAAATGCTTCAGGGGAAGATCAGTCTGATGGTTATGTGCAGGATGAGATGATTTTACCAAAGGCAGGAAAAACAGAAGACTAGTACAGAAATTCAAGTATGACAAATTGACCTAGAGAAGTGGTAATAAAAATAGAGAGGAAGAGAAAATAAATTGCACAAGTATGTTAATAATCCACTTGGAATCTGACCTGATGATATCTTTAAAGAGGAAAAAGGATTTTAAACATATTTCTAAAGGTTTGAATTCATGTAACAAGAGAAATGATGGTACCATTGATACCAATAGTGACTTCTGGAGGGATGAGCAGTTTAAGAAGAAAGATTTTGATTTTTGCCTTGAGTTAACAAATCTAAGGTTACTAAATGAAAATGTCCAACTGCTAGATAAATATAGAAAAGCCAATATATTTGTCAATCAGGAAGGAAAAGAGAAACTACTGAGAGAGACTGGAGAAATAATTAGAACTGTGGAAATATTAAAACATGATGATATCTGCAAGATTTGGGAGGAGTTTGAAAGAGACAGAGGTGGTTTATTGTGTCGAATTTATAAAGCTCTATTTTTGGCTATCAGGCTTACAATTCTATTTTGAAGGTGCAAATAGCCATATTCTCACCCTTTGGGAATGTTCAATTTCTATTTAAACCTAAGCACTTGCTGTGTGAGTGACTGCATCTTAGTGCATGCTAGTGTGAGGCGAAGCTGCAACAGAAGGTTAACGAAAGATTTTTCTGGTAGGTGTATTTGTCCCACTACATGAAATATAAGGTTTATAAGCAGAGCATTATAGTCTCAAGAAGGATTTTGCTTCAGGCTCATCTCTTCTCCCATGGGATGTGGAGATGTGCACATGAGCCAATTTGCACCCCTTCACAACACTTTCATTCATCTAAAATTACAATACCATCCTTATGTGATTTCTATGCACCCAGAGGAATTAAGCTCATCATTACTATTATGACAGTAAAGCGTTCTTAAGAAGTTGCTATGTTGGAAGTTTTCCCAAATGATTCATTGAATTCTCATGCCTTATCTCTAAGTGTATAATTTCCCATTTCCATTTTTAAGATACTTAACATGTATTGTAAGTAGTGTTTTCAAAATATTTACTTAAGATAATTTTAGTAATACTTACATCATTTACAGGAAATAGACTATTATGTAATTTTCCTATTGGAATTTCCATGTTCACAAATTACACATGTAAATGCGGGAGTTTGGTATTACATGACTAGATACAGTGGGGATACGTTAAAGCACTTTTGTTTCCTGATTAGCACAAGTTAAATGTCTGAACACTACCTCTAACTAGAACACATCTATCTTTCATGTCTTTCATCTGGAACATGGATCAGTGAAGCACCTACATTAATCATCCAGAACAATTCAGTGAATGGAATTTTTAATGGATTTAGGAGTTATTTGTCCACAGATTAGGACATTCTTCCCTGATTATTTAAATTGTTTAGTTTTTAGCGTAGCAAAAGTTAAAATTTCAGATGTCTTTGATTAACATGTTTTCAAACTTATAAAAATGCTAAGTAAAACAGATAATAACCTTTTTATATTTGGCTTATTATATTTGGCTGATTATCTCAATTATCCTTGTTAGCTGGGGATGGGTTATTCCTGTAGCTTTGTTTAGAAACAGTGATGAAAAAGCAAAGGATGTACCCTGTTTCCCCTCGCAGAGGAGGGTGTAACATAAATATGTAATAGACTATGAAAATGATGTGTACACTAAATAAACTTTATATATTTGCTAAAAATTACATTAATGCTTTTTTTAATAAAACACTGAAAAAGTCACATTTTTGTTTTATAAATTGAAATCAGGAAAAATTATGAACCCTATCTTATGAAACCACCATTACCTTGTGACCTTATTCTCCATCTCCTCTCACTATACCCAACTAATTTCTCTGAGTAATTCTGTATTTGGATAAAGAAACAGTTTATGAGAACATAGGTTGTTCCTAAGAAATTATATTATTAATACTATACTCATCTATAAATGTTATTACTTCATACATTATGTTATTTGTTCAATAAACGCGTATAATCGAAATGAATCCAATTTTACTTTTCAAGGCCAGAGCAGAAGCCTATGCTTTTGTAGTAAACACACCAGTATAAAGAAGGTGATTAAACAATGATGTGTCCTTGTCCATGCACATGAGGAACCCAAGTTTAGTTCAAAGTCTATGTGGAAAGAATCTTTTCCCATGGTCTGACACCTGTAGACTGGACAGGAATGTTTAGAGCAGGAGAACATTGATCCCTATGGAGAGTTTGGACAGGGCTGCCTATCTCAGAAAGACAACTCAAGCATTGTTTTGCTTTCTCTCAAGTGAAAAAAGGAAGACCAAGACTTCAGTGGGAGGGACAGTGAATGAGGTGATGTCCCAGAACAAATTTCAGCCGGCTTAGGGCCGTGTTTGTTGTCTTAGTAAGAAAAAAGCTTAATATAGGATACCTTTTGTATCATTTATTGTTGATTGTACATAAACACCAGTAACTATGGTTCTCATTATTGAATGTGGATTGTGTTATTTGCAAAAAATCCTTTTGTTTTCTTCACAAAGTCCTAAGTTAAATAAACCTATGACATAATATATTTAGACATTATACTATAATGAGATTACAATATAATGTAGCAGACATCTATTGCTATACTGAATAAGTCAATATTTATTACCAAATCATGAGTGTCACTGGAACTCCTGGCCTTAAGTAATTCTCCTGCCTCAGCCTCTCAAAGTGCTGGGATTACAGGAGTGAGCCACTGTGCTGGGCAAAAATTATTTTCTGTGTATTCTTTTGTTTTAGAGCTGTCATATGTTTTACTACAAGCAAGGTAAGAACTTAAATCTGACTTGAACTGCCAAGATTTCATTACCAGTTTTGGCGCTTATTATCTGTGTGCAAGTTAAGCTCTTGATGTTCAGATTCTTAATTTGCAATAAATTGGTTGCTGTGAAACTGAGACTTAAATACACTGAAGAATAGAAATTTCAACAATATTACTATTAATTTATTTAGTGTTTAATTTAAGTTAATTTTCCAATGATGAGTAATAGAGAAATACCTTAATTTTTTGAGTATTAGATACCCCCAAATCTAAGAACTAACTCTCATAGTATTACCTTAACTGGAGTTATTTCTGTTAGGGTATGCCATGGTAAAGCTTTCACTTAACATAGTAGATAACACTAGATTATTTCTAGATTTGTAAAATGGCAATAATCAAATCAGTGTAATATTGACTCAAAAATAGACAAGAAAAGGAACAAAATAGACAATCCAGAAGTAGAGTCACACACATTTGGAGAAGTGATTTTGATAAAGCTGAAAGGGGTTTTGGAGTTAACATTCTGGGATGATTTTAGAATTAAGATACAGCCCACTTAACTAATAAACAGAAAAGGTAGATTAGCTTTCTTAAATTGTTTTATTTTAACCAAACACATTATTGCTGCTCTCTGACAATGACCATACTTGAGTATTACTTATAATCCGTAATATTTCTATACAGCTGGCTACAAATCATGTGCTTTTACCTCCAAATGATTGATAGAAAATCCTATATATAGAAAATAATTCTAGAAATAATATAGTTAGAAAATAAAAGCAGAGTAACATGGAAAGAGCATGACTTTACCAGCTTTACTTCACTTAATATTATGAGCAAGTTATTTAACTTTGCTCAGTCCACAGTTGTTTTAAAGTTGGCATATAAAAGGTTACCATAGAGAGCTCTAGTTCAGGTGATATCACAGAATACAGTATCAAACAAACATATCCACAGATAGTGATTTGTAAATTCTAGAAAATAAACACACAGATACACACATGCACACATACACACACACACACACACACACACACACACACAGAAAAACACACTATTTCAAGGCACTGGAGAATGACTAAAAGCAGAAAGAATCAGTTGATAATTTGAGACAAAACCAAGCCAAACTGATCGAGATTGTCTTGTTGGAAGTATTTTGCAAATGGTGGCTCAAACTCAAGCATAAATCTATTAACTTTATCAGATTGAAGGGTCAGAAGATATGGTTTAAGACTAGTAGAACAGCTGGAAAATTAAGCATGGGAAAATATATCAGAATAAATGGAGAGGTCGAAAATATTTAGAAATACCCCTTCAAATATTTGGCTTGGTGCAGAACTGTGCATATGTTGAGGACACTAAAAAAAGTGGAAAGGAAAAGATGAAATGCTGAAAAACTTAAGCAGAAATTTCAGTTGCTACCCATCTCACAGGAGACATAATATTAATTCCTGCCAAGCTGGAGTTGCTTGTAAATACCTTGGGCTTCCACTAAGAGTAATGCATTAGGAATAATGAGTATGTCCCTGAACTAGGGGATTTACTCTTGGAATAAGGAAAATGTAAAACAGGCCCACCTTGATAGAGCGTAAAACCAAGTTCCTAACTGTACAAGGTGATATGCCAGTTATTTAATCGAGGGCTAAAGAAAAATTAACACTCCCAATAGGATGATAACAGAATCCAGCATCTGTACAATGTCTTATTATACATATTTACATTATATCATTCTACACATGAAGAAACAGGAAAATCTACCCCATAATGCTGGAATTAGCAAAAATGTAGTTTAAAGCTGCTATACAGAAATAGAAGTCAGGCATGGTGGCCCTTGTCTATAATCCCATCACTTTGGGAGGCCAAGGCAGGAGGATCACTTGAGTCCAGGAGATTGAGATCAGCCTGGGCAATATAGCAAGACTCTGTCTCTACTATATATTTATTTTATTCAATAAAATTAGGTGGGTGTGGTAACATTAGCCTATAGTTCCAGCTACTTGGGGTGCTGAGGAAAGAGGATTGCTTGAATCCAGGATTTCAAAATTTCAGTGAGCTATGATTGTGCCACTGAACTCCAAACTGGATGACAGAACAAGACCCCATCTCTCTAAACAAAACAAACAAACAAAAATTAAGAATTAAAGCAATGGTTCTCAATCAAGGATAATTATCAATCCCCAGAGTGGACATTGGCAATGCATGGCAGAATTTTTTCTTGTTGCAACTGACTGGAGTGCTGCCAACATCCAATGAGTAAACGTCAAGGGTGCTGCAAAACATCCTACCTTGCACAGGACAGCCTCACCCGACAAAAACTTATCCAGCTCAAAATGGCAGTACTACAGTAGTTGAGAAACTCAAACTTAGAAAAATATAATGTCAGCATGAATGAACATCTAGGGATTCTCTGCAGAGAAATAGAAACTATGAAAAAAAGAAAAAAATGATATTCTACATCTTTATTATTAAGAAAATGAAATTTCAAACCACATTAAGTAGAATAGATATAATAATTTTAAAAGGCAGAAATAATGTGGCGGTAAGGATGTGGAGCAACTGGAACTCTAATACTTTGAGAATTGGGATGTGAAATGGTACAGTCCCATTGAAAGAAAGTTTTCATTTTTTAAAAAAAGTAAAACAAACTCACCATATGACACAGCAATTCCACTTCTGCAAATCTACAGAAGGTGAGACATAGACATGTACAAAGGCTTTTACATTTAGTTTCACAGCAGAAAAATGTCATAAAAAGGGGAAACACATATTAAAAAGTAAGAAAATGATACATGCTGCAACATAGAAAAACTTCATAAACATTATGCTTAGTGAATAAAATCTGATTCAAAAGACTACACATTCTATGATTCCATTTATAAGAAATGTATATTGTATATAAAATGAGAATCTAAAGAACAAGGATATTAGTTGCTACTTGAATTTGCAGATAGAAATGGTTATCAACTGCAGAACTGGAATGATTAATTTGGAAATGATGGAAATGTTCTAGAGCTAGCATCACAATTCCATCAACATATTTAAAAGCATTGAATTATATACTCACAATTGACACATTTTATGTAATGTAAATTATACCATGATACAGTTGTTGAGGACCTATTTTTAGTTTATGACTCTAAATGTTAAATAATCAAGTCTATTAAAAATAATAAAATGGATAAACCCTTAGTTAGCTAAAGTGTTCTTTGAAAAAGGAGAGAGGAAAAACATTCAAATTAAAATATCAGTAATAAATGAAAGACAAAATTACAATTCTATAGATATAGAGTAACTAATAAAAGAATATTATAAATAACCAGGATAATGAATTCAAATTATTTAGAGGAAAAACCTAATTTTTTCAATAACACACTTACCAAAAGGACAAAAGAAGAAATAGAAAACTGAATTGATCTTTATCTGACAAAGTATTTGCATTGTAATTTAAAACTTTCTCCAGAATTAAATTTCATGACTACATGGTTTCACTGGGTAATTTTTTTCAATCATTTAAGAAGAAATCAGAGAAATCATATGAATCTTACAGGGATGCATTCAGAAGTAGAGGAAGTAAGAATACGTCACAACACATAAAGGACACGAAATATTCCTAACAAGGACGTTATAAAAAAAGAAAATTACAAACCAGTGCTCTTCATGAACAGAGACACAAAATCCTTAACAAATTGTCAGATTCAGCAAAGAAGACTTTATCTTGCAAATGAAAGGTTTTAGCTTTAACAACAGAAAACTAAACACTATAGTACAGTGTATATATAGAATCAAGCCACATTCATGGGGAAATTTCAAAAAATGCAAAAAAAAGCATATCACAAGATTCAATAGCTATTCAGATACAAATGTTCTACAAGCTATAAATAAAAAAACCTTCAAAATATGACAAAGATCATCTAGAAAAATCGTAAAATTGACGTCGCATCTATTGATACAATATTATTTTCTTTCTACCTAACATTGAAAAAAAGCAAAAATGTCCTATCTCACCACTGCTTTCCAACATTTTGCTTCATACCCTAGGCAGTACAGTAAGACAAGAAAAGGAGATCAAAAGTCATAACAATTAAACAGCAAAACATTTAACTGTAATTATTTCCAGACAAAACTGTCATTAAAAATTTTAAAGAATTTATACACACAATTTATACACTTGCTAGAACTTCTTAGTGAATTTCAAACATTTATAGGACACAAGGTCACTACAGAAAAATTATTTGCATTTATATATAGTAGCAACAAAACATCTGAAGATAATTTAAAAATTATTTAATTGCATCAAAAACATAAAATAATAATAACATAATAAAAAGTATGTAGTAACTCTGTATTGGAAATTACTAGACATTATTGAGATGAATTAAGACATAAATAGAGATAGACTCTATTCTCGGATTGGAAGACACAAAATTGTTAACAATGTGAAATTTCTCCATGTTTAACTCTAGGTTCCATGTAATCACAGTTATTATCCCAAGAGTAATTTTTGAGGAAAATGAAAGATAAACTTTAAAAACTTATATAAAAATGTAAATGGTCTAAAAAAATCTGAAAAAGAAAACGAGTTGATTTACACTGCTTATCTTTAAATTTACTTTAAAGGCGCAGGAATTACAGGAATTAATAAGGATACACAAATAGATTCAATGAAACTAAAGATAAACTGCAGATATAACCTCACATAACAGTGGAAATTGATATTTTAACAAAGATGGCAAAACAATTAAAAAAGAAAGCAAAGTCTTCAACTAATGGTGCAGAAACAATTGAATATTCAAATGGAGAAAAATGAAATTTCAAATCATATGAATATATAAAAAAATTAATTGAAGATGTATCATCAATGTAAGTATAAAAGCTAAAACTGTAAAGCTTTGAAAACACAGAAATATATTATTATAAGCCTGGGATAGGTAAAACTTTCTTAAGATCCAAAAGCATTAACAATATATGAAAAATTTATAAATTGGGCTTCATAAAAATTGAAAACTTCTCTCTTAACAGACACTATTAAGTAAATGAAAAAGCAATATACATACTGTGAGAAAATATTTATAAAATTTTCTACCAAAAGACTTCTATCCAGATTACACAAAGAACTCCAAATTATAATTGCACACACCAACCTAATTAAAATAGTAGAACAAACACTTTACTAAAGAGAATATTTCATCAAAGAGATGCAAATTAAAACAGAAATCACTCTATTTCTTCTAGAATTGCTAAATTTTAAAAATGTTTAAAAACAATTTTTGAGGAAAGTGGAGCAACTGAGAACTCTCATGCTATAAGTTGCTTGAGGAAGTACAAAATAAAAAACTGTTAAATTGTTTTATAAAGTTAAACATGCACCTGCCTAATGTATCAAGCCTGCTTCCTGGTACATAATGAAAATAAGTGAATGCATGCACCCTCTCACCACCAATGTTTGAAGAACTTTTTAGCATCTTAATTTATAATAGCTCCAAACTTGGAAGAGGGGGGATAAAAATAAAATATCTGTCTACAAGAATTGTTGTGTATTTATAAAGCAGGATAAATGCAGCAAGAAAATGTTACTACTAATACATGCAACAGCATGGATTAATTTTACAGCTATCATATTGTGTGAAGGTACCAAGTAAATAGTAATATATGCTCTATGATTCTATTGGTATAAAGTTCTAAAAGAGGAAAAAATAATCTATGGTGATAGAGATCAAAACATTGGTTGACTCTGTAGGAAGAGATTGATTCAAAAGGACAAGGACAACAATTTATGGGGTTACAGAAACATCATATATTTTGATTTGATTGTTGTATACATGGGTATTAGATTTGTCAAAACCCATTAAGTGAACACTTCAGATCTCTGCATTTTTCTGAACGTATATTGACTCTGAATTTAAAATATTTAACAATTCTTACTTGATGCATTGGATGTGCTTTTTTTTCTCAATATTTCTGGAACAGAATCATGATTTTCTTAATGTGGCTCAAGTAGCTTAGTCCCTTGACAATTAACCCACAATAATCATATTTTTAAAACGTTTAGTTATAAACCAAAATTACAAAATATGGATTCATAATTAGTGGTTTTACTGTTATGTTCACAGTAGTAGCAAGGACATCTACTCTCTCCAAGTCTTTCTAGTGAAGCCAAATTCCAACCAGAAGTTAGTTTGGTGAACACAGAATCAATTCAACCACAATTAGTTTTATACATTTCAATGGGTGGTGTCATCAAGCTGGGATAACCTGAGGCAGCCATCCCCCTTTCTAGCAAAGGGGACCTCTTCCCACACTAGACAGATACGAAGTCACAAAGCCAGGCTCCAGCCTTTGAATGCACTTTTTCCGGGCTCATATGAAAGATTGTCTTTCTGTTAACACAGCCTTTTTCTAAAGAATAGTGCAATCAATGACAATTAAGTTTCTTATTCACAATTACCTTCTAATCTTGCTCTACTGAGATTTCTACTATGTCATTTTGCTTAGATTTTCATGTTTCTGTGTTTCTTATCTATGAAGAGCTATTGATGCAGAAATCTGACCTCATCCTCTATGTATATATTTTAATATTTTAGCTCTTACAGAATAAATTCTCAGGGTTCCTTCATTATAAAATCTTCTGTATTTGTGATTAAACTGGACATGTTTGATATGATTGATCCTACATAAAAATTTGAATGCAATGGTTTGTGTCACATCAATTTATTTGAAGGCTCTATTTTATTAACAAAAACAGTTCTTAGCCTTATCTCTGAATTCCATCCTTCATCCCTTCTTTGATCCTCCCTCTATCTTTGACTTATATGTTTCTCTCCATTTTAACTCCATCTGCAGCTCTAAACTCTCATATTTTATTTGGCTAATTCCCAAGTCTTAGCTCATCCCAAACACATCTGGGTGTAGTGACAGCGTAATATTCAGCCACAGTGTGAAAATATATGCCTTTCATGTTACTTGGCAATAAAATGGCTAAATGTTTAGTTTTCTTAATGTACCTCATCTAAATTATCTGTAGTCAGAATGATCACATAAGACTGTTAAGTAAAATGAATTCTGGTATCAAAATAGCTGGTGAAAATAAAAGTTTTTCTCTAAATGTTATATACCCATGTATCATAGATTCCATTTTGAAGGGAGAATGGAAAGATGGATTAACTGATTAATATGATTAAGTCTCATGTTTTGCAGGTATAGGTAATCTGACCGGAAAATACCCTCACTCCGTTCTTACCAAGGTAGATTCATGAGTGTGTATATTCTTTCTTCATTCTTCCATTCATGTCCCACCCAAAACTGTGACTTGAATCAGATGGAATTACTTCATCTAAAGTCATATATTTTTAATATGGAGTTGGAACTGCAGGACTTACTTTTGATGATTGGTAATAATGACCAAATTTGTAAATATGCCAGGGTCTTACCGGAATGAATAAGTGAAAGTTTATTCTTTCAAGCTTTCTGCTTTCCTGTATATTCGATAAAACATGTCATGTGGGGTTATTTTTAAGACTGAAAAAGTAATATTTGACTGTCATTTTAGAGTAATAAACTTATTCCTATAATTAGAATAATCATATGCTTAACAGAGGAGACAAAAGAAAGTTCAATCCCATGACACAGCAAAGATTGCTTATGTGAGACATATTGTGTCTCTGAATTCCTAAGAGAGCATGACAGTTATTTTATTTTATAACAAATTACTGTGGAGGCCAGAAAGAGGCTGGGGCCTGACACAACCATGAAACAAGCCCTAGTGCCCAGGTCCTGATGACTGAGATCAGTCTGAAAGACATTCTCAAACAAGTGGGGAATATCTGGTTATCATAAAGGCAAATGAAAAAAATATGCCACAAAGAAGAATAAAGAAATAGTGATTTGTCCCAAAATAGAGGCAGAGAACTACCAATAGACTAACAGAAGGCTGGTACTCAGAGATCTGCCCATAAGTTTGTGTGAATGTCTGCAGGAGTCAGAGCAAGGATAATTCGACTTTGGATCTGGGTAAGGGATGGAACTAGAGTCTAAGGACAAATCCATATTGTAGTCAAAACCTCTTAATTACTCAAAGTTTAAGAAATTAGCCAGTCTGCTGGCACAGTCACATGAGCAGGACTGTTGAGATGTAAATGAGAGGACCACAGTAAAAGGGAAGACAGAGATTGTGCCCTTAGGGTCAGTATGCAGTTCAAGTGTTTTCTGTTCAGCCCTGGGTACACTTCCACAATCAGCCTAAGCAGGAGAGGCAGATTGTAACTGCTCAGAAATTACACTTGAATAAAAGTCATGGAACTATAAAAAGACCATCAGACAGGCATTTCCAACAGCATCGGGTTTTCTAGAGTTGGATGAGGGACCAGAAGCATACACAAGGCATAACTACCTGAAGTATTTAATCAATATAGGAGACTTCACTTTATTTTATTCAATATTGAATTAGTGCAAGTATTACAAGTTATTCCATTTTCACCAATGCAAGTAGAAAATGAATGAGAAGATATTTGCTTAAATAGACATCAATATGTGTGTAAATAAATAAACAATTAAATTGTTTTTGATAAGCTTATTTTATTTATTTCATGATTATTTGGAAGGATGTTCTGGCAAACTGTATGTTCACCAAAAATACTCATTTTCTCTCAGGCTGTGAAAAAAAAAAGTTGTTCTCTGGTTTTTAAACCAGTAGCAAAATTAATAAAAAATTTACATATATAATTATATATATAATTGTTCATATTAACGGTTGAATATAATAACCAAAAATTTCTTATATACTATTTTATATTTTTAGTTTTATGAAATTATTATTTCTAAAATCAAAGTAAAAATACATTATTTTTAATATATTCAGTAGATTTATATTTAAGTAAATAAGAAAGGTAGTCATGCAAAAATGACTTGAAATTTTATAGAATGTTTACACATTTCCACCTAAAACTTAATAGCTTCATATAGCTATAATTATATACCCAGTAGAGACCATTTATAAAAATATTGTTTAACTTGCTACTTATGTTCAGACTGTAGTTTCAAATAATTCCACAACAATTTACCTAAATAAGGATTGAGTAACAAAATACAAACAAGATATTAGAAACATAAAGAGTTTATATATGTGAATAATAAATTTGTGTATTAATATGAGGTCTTATATTTAAACTGGTGTTGAACTGATAAAACACATATTTATAAATTAAACCAAAAGTTATAAATTATACTATCCATAACATTGCTGTACTTGCTGAATAATACATGTTAGAATGTGATATGGTTTATGTGAAGAATGAGTATACAATATTTCTGCTGCTGAGCTAGGGTACATCATGTTGTATCAGACCAACACTTCTGCTGAGAAATATAGAAAAATGAATAAAATATTTTTTAAAAATAAATTTAAAAACATCAGAAAACCCTCCAGTCAACTAAAATTTTAGAGGTCAGTATCTTAGAGAGATAAGAGATGAAAAGATTAAAACTCGTGATTGGAAGTTGCACTGAACTTGGAGTTATTTGCCTACCTCTAATTAGATCATGATGAGCTGTGCTTAGCACAACCAGTAGAAGAAAGGCTGAGAAGCTGATAAAAATGTTTTATTTGACAGTCTCATGAAGATGCACAGACATGTGACGTGGGGATGGAAGGGTGGGTGAGCCCTGGAATACAGCCTTGCATTTCAGTTGACATTCCCAAAGGGATGTATCGAAGAGAATGGCCAAAGTGAATATAGAATTGCATTTATGAAGACTGAAACATACCCTGAAACAGTTTAATTTCTGATGGGATTAAAGCAATCTGCTCCTTATATAACTGCTGGTTAGGAGAAAAGAAAGTAAAACTAGCATTTCTGGATCCACAAATAACCTATACGAATGTTCACACACAATGTCTAACATTAAAAAAAAATACTCCCAGGAAATGAGAAAAACTAACTGAAACCAATTAAAAATCTAGACCCGCTCCTCCTGTAAAACCAAACAAAACAAAAACCTACAGGGAGAGAAAAAAACAAGTAATAGAGCTATCAATCATGAATTTTGAAAAAACTGTGATTAATAAATTTTAGAAAATATATATTTAAAAATTTAGAATTTCAGTAGGAAATTTGAATTTATAGAAAATCATGCAAATACAATTCTAGCAATAGAAAAACATAATAATTAAACATTTCTTTGATAATACTTTAGACAGAGCTCAAATATCATCTGAAAAGATAAATCAATGTAAACAACTGACCTGAAGCACTGAGATTAAAAATTCAGAAAATACAGAAAAAAAAGGATAAGACACTGTAAAGGAAATTAAATTTGGTCTAAAGATACCTTCATAGGTGGTAAACTGTAAACAAAACTTTGTATGTAAATAAACTTCCACTTAATTTAAGAGTATATTCTTGTAACAAATAGCTTCACCTAATTGCAGCATCCAGGCTTCAGCCACAGACTGCCAACTGATCAGATCTTTAGGTTTTCTCTTTTAACAACACATATGAGATATGGAAAAATAATCTAAAATGTTTGCCATTGGAATTAGGAAGGAAATTTAAAAAAAAAGTAGTTGGGCAGAAGCAATACTTGAAGATTTCAAAATACAGAGGTTTCAAAATAAAAGATAACAAGCAACAGATTTAACATTAACACTGCAAACTCCAAGGGGGTGTTACAGCCACTTTGTTGAATTTTTTGGCAGTATCTTCTAATATGAACATACAATTGCCACATAAATAGGCAATTTCCATCCTAGGTACAAAGAAAAAAGAAATGTTTATATTTGTGTAGCAGAAGACATGTTCAAAAATGTTCACTGCAGCATTATTTGAAATGGTCCTAAATTGAAAACAACAAAATTGTTCACAAGTGAATAATGTGTAAATTAACTGTTTAGTATTCATATAGTGGAATATTATATAAAAACAAAAAGGAACACATGACAACTACCTACAACAACATGGTTTAATATCACATGAGTAATTGTGAAGTCATACGTAAGAGGTCATGTGATCTAAAAGTGCATTTAAATAATGTTCAGAAACAATCTAATATTGGAGAAGGTGGATACCTCTAAAGAGAATTAGTGTTGTTACCAAGAGAGGGCTTGAGGGGAGCTTCTGAGCTGCACATTTTCCTTCAGCAGTACATTTTCTTAAATTTGAGATATTTGGGATTAAGCTAAGAACTGAGGTTTTAGGAGGATGACCAATGATACACTCCATTCCCAGGTCCCAAGTCCAGGGTATTGTCCTATGTCTTGTTCTGGATTTGTTCACGGGTATGTTAACTTCTCAAGAATTAACACACATGTAAACTTATAATTAGTTCACAAATTTTAATGTAAATTATATTTTAATACAAATTAATAGTAAAAATAATATACTGTTCCAGAAAAGATTATGAAAGCTAATGGATGTATCATAAATGAAAGTCCAGTGGGCAATTCCGGCACATTTTCAAATTTATGGCACTAATCAAAGAATATTTTCACCAAAAAAAGGAGGGAAATTCTTAGTTTTATCTCAAAGAAATCACTGACTGTTGGCCAAAAGAACTATTACAATTTCTTTTATTTGTGACTTAATGCATATATTTAGATATTTAATACCCTTCTCTCAAAAAACCAGCAGTTTCAAAGAACTTGCAGATGTTTGGTTATAGATCATTTAGCCAAAAAAGTTCCCTTTATCGTAACTCAATCAGATAAGTGATTAACATTGCAAAATCCTTGTCACTTTTGGCCAATTCATGTGATTTGCATTCCTGCCCTGTTCCACAGTTTGATGGGTATCAATCACCTTATATTTTATATGAAAGGTGCCCTCAAAAGATACACAAAAATGTTAATGATCAATCAAAATTATTTATCTGATGATGACGTCGTGCAGTGCCTCACGGAAGGCAGAGCCTGAGGCAAGTTTTACAACCGATCAACTCTGTCCAGTAATACCACAGCAAGGTAATCTAATTGTGAATGTGAACCAGTCACTTCATCTTCCATTAGAGTGAACATAGATTATGCATATATTTAAAATGATATTATATGAATAGAAATAATTCCAACCTTTCCCTAAGTTACTTGCTAAAAAATAAATGTATAGTATGTGAGGATAATAGTTGATCACAGAGGATTATTTGCAAATATATATCTTAACTTTTACACTCACATTGATCCATATGTTTAGTGTTTTATGCATTTCTCTCTGTGACAGCATCAACATGTGGGCAAATTCCTGAATCCAGTTTTCAAACATTCACTCGCAGTCATGAGGTAGAGGAGTTAATCTCCTTGAGTTACAGTCAGTTATGTGAGATGGTACTTAGTTATCATGTGGGCATCTTCATTTGGCCATCTCCTGGGTAAATGGCAGAGATATCTGATGGTTAATGATTATTCAGAGCCATATTATGCTAGAATGGTTAGCTAAGTGAATAATGTATCTTATCTCTATTTATTTTTTCTTGACCCTTCAACATTAGCTCCCTTTGCTATTTAGGATAAGCAGAGATGGTGTAGTCTTAAGACTTTGGATTTGTGGACTTTGAAGTTTTCTCAGCACAATAAGCTCTTTTTCTACTGTGTCTACTTTTGCCACGGGCCACTGCCCATTGTACAACCAGCATGCGGTTCCCTGAAGTAAACCTTCCTGAGAGTCTGTAAAAAGAGAATCTAAGGAAATAGAGCCCTTCATCCAAAGATTTCCGCATGAGCACGCATTCAATTCTCCACTGTTTTGATAAGGTACAGTCTTTCTTTTCTCAAGTCCAAACTGCTTATTAATGCTTTTGCAATAATTGGTACCACATGTACAGAAATGCAAATCTTATTCTACTCCTTCGGCAGTACATTTCCTCAAATTTGAAACATTTGGGATTAAGCTAAGTCCTGGAGCTTTAGAGGGATGATCAATGATACCCTCCATTCCCAGGTCCCACGTCTAGGGGAGGAAGTAAACCTATGGTGCTCTGCATATTTTGGCCCAGGCTGGGCTTGTAAGTCAATTGTCTCTTATAAGACTTTTTCTTAATATCTCACAGTTAGCCATTTGAAATTCAGCAGCCAGTGTAGGCAGTGAATCATATGGCAGCTCTATTCCCTGCATGGTCTCATCTGAGGCAGGTAAAGACTTTTTACACAATGTACTCATTGGCATTCTATATAATAAAGCGACCCAAGAGAAAAATATCTTTACCGAAATGAGTCAACTAAAAGGCATATTTCAAAAACACTCATTGAAAAGTCAAGGATCCTGATTAAAAGATAACAAAGTCTAATATTTAGTTTAGCATATCTACACAGGGAAGTAGAAAAGAAAATAAACTTTATTCTGATCAATAATGTGCCTTTCTGAATGTACATGAGTCAAGGAAACAGTCCCTTTTCCAAAATGGGTTGAAATAATACTGTTAATGTCTTATTGACAATGCCCAATATCCAATAGGAATAAAGTATACGTATGTGTATGTGCTCGTTTGTGTGTATGTGTTTCAAAAGAGTCAGTAATTGAACAGGCATGTCTGTAGCTTGGACAAACAGAAATCAAAATGTGACAAAGATGGAGAGAAGAAGTATTATTCTGGTGATTTTAACAGCCTGGTAAAATACTGTTGGGTAAGCCCAGAGGGACAGTGAGTCAGTAACAACCATATTCTTGTAATCCTGATATGATTTATTTAACAAAAGGAAAAGATCTTATAGAGTTTTCCATTTCCCAATATACATAAGAGATCACCTTATATAAAACAGATGCTGAATAATGTTTATGAAATGAATAAGAAGCAGAAACATAAGTTTGTTTCTTGTGTAGTGTTTTTTTTCCAATTAACTTTCAATAAAAGCAATACCTCAAATTGAGGAAAAAAGTTATCCCACTGAAGCATTCCTCAAACTGTGTCGAAATGGTGGGAAAAATACTTCTGTATATGTGGTAATAGAACACAAGGTGATAGTTTAGAATGAGATGAGGTTGACATCTGTAATTACCATTCAAACTACAAAGTCGTGCAGGTGAGTACAAATTGGACCAGGGAGAATAAAACGGCAACCCTGAAAGAAAATATTATGTGCTCTCTAATCTAACATTCAGAAACATGACATGCTCCATCCTCTGTAAGCTAAATTTACTGAGCCTTATTTCATTCAGCAAATGTTTTTGGTTATGAAATAGCCATTCTTTTAATTTCTGTGTTTGTATGAATTGACAATTTGTTTGTAAGTAGTATCTAGCTGTGTCTATTATTACAGAGATTCCCTCATTCCTCAGAAAAGTATTAGGCATCTTGTGAAATATTTTACACTTTAAAAGGGGAAAATCACCCAGCTTACACAGCACATTCTATGGGGGGGGGGGATGTGTGTGTGTGTAAAATAAAAGTCATTTGCAAGTTGAGTGATCAAATTGTTCTCATTCCCCTTCTTTGGACATGAATTTAAGAAACACTTTTCTTTACTTCACTGTAAACAGCCCAGTCTCAAACTTCTAAAGAAAAATTAGAGCTCTGTAGTCTGCAAGTTCCCAATCATATGCATTCATGAAATAGATAATACCTTACGAGATCTTGATTTGCTAAAAAGAGAAAATAAATAACTTTTGGCTCGCCAAAGATAGGGACTCTGAATCAATATTTCATTAAAGATTACTAATATTAGAATCAGCATAAAATTTTGATCTAGTTAGTTTTCTCTTGGTTAAATTAACTGAAATAAAGAAAATATAAAAGATATTATGTTCCCCAAGGTCAGTATTTTAGAGTTTTCCTGAATTCGCTCCAATGTATAAAGTTGTCTAAATTACGTACTCATTTGCCCACATCAACTTACTTACTTTTAACTCATCAGTGGAGTTTGCAAATCCACTAGAGGTTTGTACCTAGACCTGCAAATATTTCACTCTAGTATGTAAAATAATATTTTTATGTTTGTGATTATAAATTATGAAAGAGCGGCCAGGCACGATGGCTCATGCCTGTAATCCCAGCAGGCCGAGGCAGGCGGATCACCTGAGGTTGGGAGTTTGAGACCAGCCTGACCAACATGGAGAAACCTCGTCTCTACTAAAAATACAAAATTAGCTGGGTGTGGTGGTGCACGCCTGTAATCCCAGCTACTCAGGAGGCTGAGGCAGGAGAGTCGCTTGAACCCAGGAGGCGGAGGTTGTAGTGAGCCGAGATCGTGCTATTGCACTCCGGCCTGGGCAGCAAGAGCAAAACTCTGTCTCAAAAAAAAAAAAAAAAAAAATTATGAAAGAGCAATTTTTATACACACACCAAAGAGAAAGGCCAATACTGAATGTTAGCCACAACTAAATGTAGTTTAGTCAGAATTAAAATAGTGTCTGGTTTATATGAGATCAAAAATGGGGATAATGCATTATTCTTCTACAACTATATTACATACATACTCATCCAAAAGTCCTAGCTAAAAGAAGTGAAGGCTAGCTGAAAGAAGGCAACAGCACACTAAAATGTCAATATTATAAAAAAAAGACAATTAAGCAACATTTGCATTTTAGATAACACTAGAAATTAAATGCAAACTTTAAGGTTTTATTACTTTAAGTGATTGAAATCTGTATTTGCTCCAAACACATGGTGAAGAGAGAATATGTCTTAAACCTTGTTTTAAAAAAAATTAAAAAGATCCTCCCATACCCACAATTGTCAGCCATTCCTTTATTTCCTTTTATCAAAATTCAGTTATGAGTGAAAAGCAAGTTGTAGTATCTTCAGGACTCAACTGATTTATAGTGCCCCGCACGTGGTCCAGACTAAAATAGATCATTTTGATTGCCTCCTCAAAGAACAGGCTCATGGAAAATAAACTGTCCCTGAGAAATCATTAGGACAGAAAATTAGGAGAGATAGATTTAAGTTTCTCACCAGGAAACTGTAATACTTAAGAGTTTCAAGTTTCTCCAAGGGCCTAGAGAGTAATTTTAAGTTTCAGGGCACTCCAAAACTATCACGAGTTGTTGACTCTTCTTAGTCCCCACACCCCAACAAATGGAATTTAGTTCAAACCTGCATCTAGTACTAGATTACCCAGTGCAATGAGCACAACGCGCGCGCGCGCACACACACACACACACACACACATTTTTTTCCAGTTGGCTCCTTATCTGTCCTTGAGAAATTGAGACTACAAAGAGACTGAAGGGAGAGAGCTGACAGGCAGGCAAACAGATTTTTATCCTCTTCCAGATAGTGATTTTGATATATCTCAATCACTGGAACTGTAACAAACACATACAGCTAGAAACAATTACCTCTGGGGAATGTCATCCAGTTATGTTGGATTCTACAATTTTCTTAAAGCTGCTTGATTCTCCATGCAGGACTCTATGAGAGATTTGATTTTGGGTTAATGTTACAATAACTACTACTTATTGATGATTTACTGTGAATCAGACACTGCTATAAGAGTTTATATTATTGATTATTTAATCCTCACAAAAATAGTCAGTAGTCCCACTATTCCCACTTTATATATCTTAAGATAAAGCAAAGATAAATCAGATAGCTAGAGGCACTGATTAACTAGCCCAACGTGAATCTCTGCTACATTAACCTACTAATAAGTAGAAGAGTGGATTTGGACCCAAACGATCAAGCACCAAAGTCCATGTCATCCGCTACACTCCTGCTTCTCAAATATGACTACTCATCTATGTGACAATGATCCTGAAGATGATACTGGCTCTAAAACCTTTTGAACACTTTGAGTTCAACTGTATAATACTATAGCATTGGACTCTTCTGAGGCATCTCCCACTTTGAGGAATGTCCTCTTTCTTAAACTCTCTTCACTTTATTTATTTTTATTTATTTGTTTATTTTTGAGATGGATTTTCACTCTTGTTGCCCACGTTGGAGTACAATGGCACAATCTCAGTTCATCGCAACCTCCGCTTCCCAGGTTCAAGCAATTCTCCTACCTCAGACTCCCAAGTAGCTGGGATTCCAGGCATGCACCACCACGCCCAGCTAATTTTTGTATTTTTAGTAGAGTCAGGGTTTCTCCATGTTGGTCAGGCTGGTCTCGAACTCCCGACCTCAGGTGATCTGACTGCCTCGGCCTCTCAGAGTGCTGGGATTACAGGTGTGAGCCACTGTGCCTGGTCTCTTTATTTTAATACATAACATGAATCTTTCTAGTTCTAGTCAAATATTTTGAATATTTGTCTGAATTGTTATTTATCTTTCCTTCCCTTCTGTAGTTGATTTCCAGAGATCTAGAGAGACTAAGTAAATCTGCCATATCTGTTTTCAAGAGGAGAAGCAATGCTGATATACATTTTATTTTAGCATAATTTGAGCACTTATAGACTGTTTTGTTGTAACTTCCAGGACCATGTTTTGTTCAAGACTGGGAATAGAACAAATCATCCATATGTGATTTTTATTAATGCTGTTGGACTATCTCATTTAAATCTTATCATGTCCCTGTAAAATCAGCGTTGTACAAACAAAACATATATATACCAGAAAGTAAAGATAATTTACACAGGGTTGCCCACAGTGACTCCCACAGTCAATATATGAAGAAAGACCTGAAGGAAGCAATGGAGTAAGCCACACAGAAATGTGGGAGATGACTTTTCAAGACAAAAGGATCAGGAAAGCAAAGGTGACCACATGTTGGGCCTGATTTAGGAACAGCAGAAGACTGATGTGACAGTTGTTTAATAAGCAAATGAAAAGATAAGGCATGATGAATCTAGCAAAGTAGTAGTGAACCTTATCCTATAGAGCCTTGTATTCCATTGGAAGGAAGTGTGACTTTTGCATCTGAGCAACATGAGATACCATTGATGGTTTGGAGCAAAGCAATGATGTAGCCTGCTCTGAGTGTTAATAAGATCATTCTAACTGTTGTGTTAAGAACAATTTTTTGATATATTGAGTGTAGAGAAGTAAAGAAACAAATTAGTCAGATGATTCTAGGATGTTTTGCTTCATCCTTTGTAAAATGGATTTTGCATTTATGGAGTTAGGGAAAACTTAGGAGACGTGGAGGTTCAGAAGCTTTGTTTTGGGTATGTTAAGTTTGGGATGTTTAGCATTCATTAAATTAGTTAGGTCAGATAAAAATATGGCTATAAGAGTCTGGAGTACAAGGCAGATATGCAGGATGAATATTTCAATATCTGAGTCATATAGCACATAGGTCATATTTAAAACTATGAACTGAATGAGATCTCCAAAGGGGTCAAATAGATAGAAAGAAAAGATTTAGAGACTGAGCAGTTGGATGCATAAATCATTGGAAGTCAGGAGTATGTAGGTAAACCAACAAAATCAGGATATACCGGAAGACACAATGAGCAATGTAAGAGGAAAATCAGGAGCAGATAATGTTCTGGAATCCAGGAAGCAAATATTCAAGAAGAGGGCCTGAGAAACCATGAAAAATCTTGATAATAGGTCAACCAAGATGAGAGCTGAGAATTGACCATTGATTTTTAACAACAGAAAGCAACTTGATAGCATGAAAGCGTTTTGGTAAAGTGACAGAGAATTTCTGATTGAAATGAATTATCAAACGAGCACAAGAGGAGACACATTAACGATTAATATACACCTTTGAATTTTATCTGATTTCCTGACTTTCAGACCCCACTCTATTTTTATGGCTGACTCCTCCCAGTACAGGATGAAATATAATCCTCCAGAATTTAAAGTGCTTATTTCACAGGTAAAATTTTGAGCTATGATGCATAGGTATTTACATTGAAATAAAATGGATAGAGGTTTCCTAAATATTTTTTCTTAATATTCTAAATATAAGGTAATTCTAAATATGTTACTTTGTTTGAATGATAATAAGTAGAACAATAGTGCATATAATATTTCAAGTTTACGTCCTAGAAGTCAATGTCATTATAAACGAGATGCTATCTAAAACACTTTTAATATTGAGACTCAGGTAGCTTGGAAATAAATGAACTGAACTGAGATTGTTATTTCCTAAGATAAAAAGGGGTGATTTCTTTTCTTTTAACTTTTACTTAATTTTCTTTTGTTCAAATACTTCTCAGTTATTAAATAGTCATAGCTCATTCTTTAAATTATATCTTATATCTTATATCTTTTAGTTTTCTGAATCAAATTACACACACCCACTTATTACATACCAAGTAAAGTAGTGTAGCTTTTCCTCAGATGCCTCTCATTTTCAAGGAACCTGTGAACTAACTTATTTAGAACGTAATATTCACACATGTCACAATCTCCAAAAGTATGAAAGTCATCTTTATTTAAGATAAAGTGTAAGGATTCTTTCCTATGAAAAATCACCACTGTGCTTTATTTTCTGTCTACAGATGAATCATGTGTGGATAAATTGTGGATCACATTTATCTTTTGAAACTTACTACTTAAGGAGGTAAGAAAAATAAAAAAATATGTCATATTTGAATACACTTAGAAGTTCTGTTACAGTCCAACACTTCACAACTTTTATCATTTTTATGGCACCAACTGCTTTTTAAATTGTATTTCTCTATAAGTATCATTTTTTGTTTAACACCATTTTCATTTTCCTCTTGCTTTATTTCTCTCCCTATTGTGTTTCTCTCTGTTACTTTTGCTCTTCATGAGGACCGAATATTTTCTGTCAAAAGTAACAAAACACCATTCTATTAAATCCATGGCTTTTGAAAAGAGGGCTAATAACTTTGATCACTGCATTTGTATAATTAAGGTGCAGGTCCTTGCTTTCAAGGAGTTCATCTCTTGCTTTGAATCTGGGTGGGATGATGCATTTATGAAGATGAGCACTCTGTTGGAAAGTCCCTGGTCCCCTTTGGTGTCGCATCTATCTATGTCCCCAGACTGCTCATCCAATGTTCCAATGACAATGATTAGCGAGACCCCCTACGAGCTGCAGATGGAATGAGGCAGAGCGATAAGGCACATTGCCTTTCAGATCAGCAGAGACAGGGGCCTTCTTCACAGGAAGCCCAAGAGGAAGCCGTTTAAACAAGCGTGCAGAAAATATTGGGGTAATTACCAAGCACCAGGAGGGGGTCTCAGCATTGAGAATAGATTCAAAAATTCATTCAGCAGATTAATTGATGCTTTTCCTGCAGCTTGTCTTTGGAAATAATTCCCATGGAAATTCACAGCTGAGAGTGGGAAAGTGTATTATAAAAATATATTTTCATTACAGCATATATATTTACTAATGCTTGAACCACATTTGTTTCTGTCAGAGAAGCTTTGACTCCTTTGATCATTTGACTTTCTTGTTTTGCTCTCTAAAAGAAGACTCTTGCACCTACAAAGGCCAGAAAACCTTAATGTCTGCAGATATATTATAAGGATATGTTTAAAGTACTCTGTTGGAAATATCTGGGCAAGTTTTTGTGACTTCAATTATTTTCTGGCATAGTATTCTTGATTGCCATTCTGATGACTGATTCAATATATCTAGAACAAAATCTGTTGTGGGTGTGTTTGAACCGGAGTGCCCTAAAGGAGAAGGACTGGTATCCCTCAGTCCCACAAGGTCACTGGAGTGGAACATCAGTGCTATGACAGATTTGTTTCTGGGGAAAAGCACATTGACCTTTGCCTCCTTCTCTTCTAACCAGCTGGCAAATAAAGGTCTTTAACAGCAAAAATACTAAGACATCCACTTATCAAATATACTAGTTTGGAAAAGGTGTCAGAAAGCAGAAATGAACGGGTGTGTGTTGTGTGCTGTGGCATCATATTTATAGAACACAGGGTTCGCCTTAAGAAAGACACACCTATCTTTTGGAAATATTGATCTATCATTTTGAAAAATAGGAAGAAAAACTGTTAAAATTCTGTTGCTGCATTGTTTGCATTGGCATCCCTGGGAAAATCCTTTTACTATGTACAGTTTATTAGAAATTATCTTGGAATAAATTAATGTGAGTATCCTCACTGCAGATGTCTGTTCATGCACATAAGGATTCTAGGACCACTTGGGAATTCAAGAGTGAGGATATCAGTTCCTTTGAAATGGGGTGAACAGGATAGGTGGTTCATCTCTCCCATGATGAAAGCATATACTGTTCCCTTCACCTTAAATGCACTTCCCTTTCTTGTGTACCTGACATGCTACACTCATGTGGCTAAGACTGTATTACAACTTCCGTAGGACCCTTCCTTTATATTAAAATTTATGGTTCACAATCTCACTGGTATAAAAGACGAATATATTAGTGATACATTTTGAAACATTTTATTTGACCTAAAAATTTATTTGTTCTTCTTATTTAAAAGAAATTAAACTATTTATGGCCCCAGAATCTATTGTGGCCCCAGGCATTGTACTTATTGTACAATGAATTATTCAGTCTTGCATTCAAGTAAATGTCCAAGTAAAATGTTGACAGTTATATAGAAGCTTCCCATGGCAACCATTTCCTTCCTTTTCTGACTAACAGATCCTAAATTTTTCAGGGTTCAGGAAAGGAAAGGCTCAAGGAGTAAGTTCCTCCCCTAACCAAAGGATAGACCATGATTGACTCAGTGCCATCATGGAAATTCTGTTCCCTTTTGTCAAGCAGGGATTTTAAATGTGGGCCGTATTTTTTTTTTTTTTTTTTTTGATGGAGTCTCACTGTGTCACCAAGCTGGAGTGCAGTGGCGTGATCTTGGCTCAGGCTTACTGCAACCTCAGCCTCCCAGGTTCAAGCGATTCTCCTGCCTCAGCCTCCCGAGTAGCTGGGACCACAGGCATGTGCCACCATGCCCAGCTAATTTCTTTTTTTGTATTTTTAGTAGAGATGGGGTTTCACCATGTTCACCAGGATGGTCTTGATCTCTTGACCTCATGATCTGCCCACCTTGGTCTTCCAAAGTGCTGGGATTATAGGTGTGAGCCATTGCGCCTGGCCAAGTGTGGGCCATCTTTTAATCAAAAAGGATGACATAGTTTAGCAGCCCAATGGAAGGAGCCTGAATATTTGAAAAAATTGTTGAGCTACTGAATTAACCTAGGATTCTCTTTTTAATTCATGAGCTATTCACTTTGCCATCAGACTTGTTCCTATAAAAACCACAGCTTTCAATGCAGGCAATCTCTCTTAGGCTGTCAAGCCAAGATTATCTATTTGGTCCTGTGGCAAATTGATAATAAATGGGATAAAAATAAGTTTTCTGCATCAGGCCACCTATATCTGAGTTTTGTTTTGGAGTGAGTCATTGTAAAAGGAGGGCTCTCAGAGATTATTATCAGAAAGAGTCGTGTCAGCTAACAGGGAGAGGGGAAGAACTGACTGACATAACGGTACCAAATCAAGAAGAGCTACAAAATGGCACTTCTTGGGGTTGGCTGGGAAGCACAAACATGAATAAAGCAGGAAAATCTTTTCTGGAGAATGCATTCAGTTGAGCCAATCTGGTACAAATTCAATAGCACTTTAGGGTTAGAAAACTTTAAAATATAGGGTGTTTTGATATGTGTCATGCAGATTGGTTTGACCCACTGAAAGTCTAACCTTCTGTGGATCATGCCATGTTTTTCTCTGGGATATGGACAAAATAGAGTGAGAGCAATATGAGGTTATTACCTTATCCTTTGCCCCTCATATACCAATCTACAGCTTTTAACTGCATTTAGCCCTTTCCAGAATGGCAATAAATGTAGCTCCTTTGCCAAAAAACACACAGTGTTTCTAAGTAGCACTAGCAGAAGCAAGACAATCTAGGCAAATTTCTGTAGTAAAATCTATTTAAAAATATATGTGTAAGAGGGAGATATGGGTACATAGCTTTAAAATTTCAGAGCAGTGTTGTTCTAATGAAAGTTTGTCAAAAAGATTAAAGCTTGAAACCAAGGACAAAAAAAGGTATGGGGATTGGCCATTTTGGAACTGGGATAAGGTAACAAGGTATTATAGAACTATTGTTGGTGACAGATGATGATAAGAGGTTATAATTTATTCAACCAAAATGTATTTACAAATGTTCTACTATCTCTAGGCATTGGCCAAGGTGCTGGGTGATAGGGATATAGTGAAGGATAAACCTGATGTCATAAAGAATGGATAACTACCAAATGTAATTCTTCACATGATTTGTAACAAATACACTGGTATTTAGTCAGGAAATGATGTAATAAACACAGATCTGGACATACAAGAAGTTGTTTAAGAAGTAGTTATCTGAGTTAAAGTTTGTGAGTTCAGGCAAACAGACCAGAACCTGCTCTCAACTGGGGAATGGGAGAGATACCAAAACACTACCATCCTGACATTTACTGATAGGGGGGAAAAAAAAAGAAAAATACAGATTAGAAACCTCAATTTTACTAATTGAACAAATATTGTTGAACAGGATTGTACCAAGAACAAGAAAGCAGAGTTTACCGTCTAGGGGAGACATTGTCATGTTATGTATTAGTAAAGTAAATAATATGATGATAAATGTATAATGTGTACATAAGTCTAATATATATATCTTCTAGGGAGTGGAAAGAAAGTGTGTTAGTTAAGATGCCAGTAACAGAACACCGAACTAAGCATGGCACAAACATGGAAAACATTTATCTCATTTGCATTCTATGAAATTATCTTGAAAAATAAGATTTAATGGAGTTCAATAACATTCTGATTCATAAAACCCCCTTTGTTCATTTTTCCCATCAGAATATCAATACCTAAGAAAATACTAACGCAAATGAATATTGGCATTCACTTGTGTTATGAATGCCAATATTCATTTGTGATACTGTTTAATGCATGGAGTGAACACAAGCACACACAATGCAATAAAACAGCAAGAGCAAAGACATAAATGCGGTGAATAAAATTTCTAAGACCTGCTGTAAACCTTCATTAAGTATATATTACTATAAATAAAATATTTTTTAAAAGGGTCTTTAAAGAAGTAAAATGTCTCCAATATTTTTAAAAGATCAAAAAAAATAATTGCAAGGAAAAAAACCAAAAAATACTATAACTTGTTATATGTACATTAGAAATGCAAACATGAATGCGAAGGTACCTCTATATGTATTGACTCATCCTTAAAATGTTAGGAAGATGTTAATAACTTAAATAATATAATATCAACTAAAAGAATAGGCCTCGATATAGCTACAAAATTATCTAAAGGGAGGCTGAGTTTAAATGAACCCTCCATTTGGCTGATCAATCTTTAGGCAAAATGCTTCTAGGAGACATGGATTTAGGTCATTGCTTTTTGAGAATCAGGTATCTACCTGGGCAAATATCTGTTGGGCTTTCTGACTACATTAATTGTAAATGCCTATAGGATACTTGTATTTCATAACCTATGCCTCCCACTATGCCCCCAGATAAGGCATCTGATTGAGGAAAGAAAATCTAGCAGGGCAGACAATGGCAGGGCCAGTTTTGCCTCTGTTTCCTTCAGAGATTAACTTTCCTCTGCCTACAATTCTATTCTTGGTAATTTGGTTTGAACCTTAAATTTCCCCAATTTAGGCAAATATAGTATTTATTTTCCTTTTATTTGTTCGAAGTATCCCAAAGGTGTGAATTCATGAGCAGCCAATTTGGTTTTCACATACTTTCCTGTTTCTTCTGCTTTTAGATAATTTAGAATTACAATAATTTAATTATTGCTTGTTTCATAACTCTTTATCCATTTTCTCTTTGAGAAGCTCTGGCTATAGAGGCAATCTGATGTCTTTCACATGATTTAATATAATGTAAGGTATCAGGTATTTTTCTAGAAAGGAGAGCTAAAAGTTCCAGTTTATGCATCAATTCTTTCATGTTCAAACAGGATTAGAAGAATCATTCTCCCATTCATTTTCTTAACTTATAAAATAAATTAGTAAGTCTAGATAGGAATTTTCCAGTGTTCTAATAATTTGTGTAAGTCTTCACAGACCTCAGATAAAAAATTAAAGAAAATAAGGTGGTTTTTAGTGTTAAAAATTAAAATGAGTTCATGATGGGTAAAAGCATACTTGTTTAAAATATGGAGAGATATTACAAAGACAAATATGGACAAAGCCCTGATTCAAAATCTGGCCTTCTTAGAACCTGGTTCTATTCCCTATCTCAATACTCAGGAGAAGTGTGTGTCAGACAGTTTTTATTTGATGTCATTAAATACTGAGTTCTCTAATTCTCTCCTTCTCACTTGACAACCAGCTTATCGATGATAATATGACTTCCTATATCATGGAAAAAATGCCTTGACTAAAAGACATAGCCACATGGTTATATTCACCATAGTGCTCATCTAAACCAGGAAATTTACTTTTTTAAACTTTATATTTTCTTTGTTTAACTTAAGTATTCCCAGAGGGGTGAATATAATCTTGGTGAGCTGACAATGAAGCCTGCCAGACCAAAGGACAAAGTTTGAACCAAAAGAATTTTAAACTGCTAAATTTCTTGGGGTAGGTTCATCAGGTCTAGTGTGACAATCCTTCTCTATCATTGTGCATCATTCATTAGGAGCTTTTTCTTTTTCTTTTCTTTCTTTTTTTTTTTTTTTTTTAGACACAGTCTCACTCTGTCACCAGGCTGGAGTGCAGTGGTGCAATCTCGGCTCACTGCAACCTCCACCTCCTGGGTTTCTGGGTTCAAGGGATTCTCCTGCCTCAGCCTCCCAAGTAGCTGGGACTACAGGTACACACCACCACACCCAGCTAATCTTTGTATTTTTCGTAGAGATGGGATTTCACCATGTTGACCACGATTGTCTCGAACTCTTGACCTCATGATCCGCCCGCCTTGGCCTCTCAGAGTGCTGGGATTACAGGTGTGAGTCACCGCACCCGGCCTAGCTTTTTGTATTTGCAGTTTGTATGAGTGGTTGTTACTTATTTCACATTAAATGTCTGGGTCCAATTACATCTTGCCATTGCACTAATTTATAGGAATGCATCCCTGTTACTGTATTAATGGCCTATAGTCTGTTGCTTCTGTTTTTCTCACTGTCATTCTTACTTAAATAGTTCCTGACATGTTTCTGGCTTTTCATGACTCTATGGACCTCTCAAGTAACATAATGCCACCTGCTACTCTTTCTAACAATCAAAACTTCGTGACGACTGTGTGTATTACAACTAAGAAGGTCAATTTATTTTTTAGCAGTTTCACTTTGTTTCTCAAACTCTACTATCCCTCAGTCTACTTTTTCTTAGAATATGATCTCATGTCTTACTTACAATACATCCCACTCGAACTATTTCAGTTTCTCAACAAATTTGCTGAGGAAACATTATTTTCCCTTGGTTATATTTCTACGCATAGATGGCCATTTCATTCTCCAAGCAGAAGCAGTAATGAGGTATTATTTTCAAGAATTCTGCATATTTTTCTCATTTATTTTACCATAAGATAAACATTTGTATTCATTGATGATCCTATTGGTTGAGTTAACTCATTAGAGAACAGTGTTCATACATAGGCCTACTACTTGTTTGTTTGTTTTTCTCTCTGTCTCTCAACAGTTGCCCCAGCTGCAGTGTAAAAGTTAGGTAGAGTTCACAGGGTAGAACTGCAGACCACACATTTGAAACCTTAATTCATGCTGTTTATTCAATCCAGGTTAAACAGAAATAAAATAATATATTGTTTAAATTTTTATTCATATGTCTATTTTTTAATTGGTTCAAAACGTAAAAGAGAGAAAGATAATTATTAGTACCTCTCAAAACCTCAAAAACTTATTTAATTGCAATATATGCATATTATAATCTTGTTATTAAAATGCATACTTATAAACAGTGTAATAAGAAATAGGTACATGATGAACAGTTAACTTATTTAATGGCAAACAACTTACTGAGTGGTCAATTTTCAAGTTCATTGATGAAAGAATTTGTATTTACAGAAAAATAAGTAGATGACATACGTCCCTATGTCCCATTAGCTCCTTATCTTCTTTCTTTCTTTTTTTTTTTTTTTTTTTTGGAGACGGAATTTCTCTCTTGTTGCCCAGGCTGGAGTGCAATGCAATGGCGCAATCTCAGCTCCCTGCAACCTCCGCCTCCCATGTTTGAGAGATTATCCTGCCTCAGCTTCCTGAGTAGCTGGGACTACAGGTGCACGCCACCATGCCCAGCTAATTTTTGTAGTTTTAATACAGACAATTTTGCAATATTGGCCAGTCTGGTCTCAATATCCTGACCTCAGTTGATCTGCCTGCCTTGGCCTCCAACAGTGCTAGGATTACAGGAGTGAGCCATCATGCCCAACTCTAAGTGTATATTCAAAATCAGGAGTGGAGACAATTTGTTAAATTTCAAATTGTCAGAAAAACAGGTGGAATCACTAGTGGAATACTGGGGATCTAGAAAATAAAAGACACCTCCAGAGAAGAAATAAAATTCACAAGAAGAACTTAAACAAATTTACAAGCAAAAAATAAACCATCCCCCTAAATAGTGGGCAAAGGAGACGAACAGATACTTTTCAAAAGAAGGCATACAAATGGCCAATAAACAGATGAAAAAATATTCAACATCACTAATTATTAGAGATGTGCAAATCGAAACAACAATGAGATACCATCTTACACCAGTCAGAATAGCTATTATTTAAAAGTCAAAACAACAGATGCTGGTGAGGTTGTGGAGAAAAGGGAATGCTTATACACTGCTGGTGGGAGTGTAAATTAGTTTAGACCGTGTGGAGAGCAGTGTGACAATACCTCAAAGAACTGAAAACAAAATTACCATTTGACTCAGCAATCTCATTATTGGGTATGTACCCAGAGGAATATAAATCATTCTACCATAAAGACACATTCACGCATATGTTCATCATAGCACTATTCACAAGAGCAAATGCATGGAATCAGCCTAAATACCCATGAATGTAGACTGGATAAAGAAAGTGTGGTACATATACACCATGGAATACTATGCAGCCATAAAAATAATGAGATCATGTCCTTTGCAGCATCGTGGAGAGAGCCGGAGACCATTATCCCTTGCAAACTAACACAGAAACAGAAAACCAAATACTACATGTTCTCACTTACAAGTGAGAGCTAAACATTGAGTACACAAAGAAGGGAACAACAGATACCAGGGCCTACTTGAGGGTGGAGGGTGGGAGGAAGGTGAGGATGGAAAAACTATCTATTGGGTAATCGGGTACTATACTTATTAGCTGACTGATGAAATAATCTGTACACCAAACCCCAGTGACATGCAGTTTACTTATATAACATGTGCAAAATTACCCCAAATCTAAAATAAAAGTTAAAAAGAAAGTTGACTTAGAGAGGATTGAAGGTTTATGAAAGCTACCTATTGTCTGCCAATAATCAAAACTGTACATGCCTCAGTGGCAGGTCTGAATCTATATATGGTAATTAATTTGGTTAACTCTCAGGGTTACTGAACTGCAGAGGTATAAGGTCCAAAAAGCTACTATAAAAAAACACTATTAATATTTCAGTGCATTTAGGGATCTTGTCTGTATTCTAGGAGCAGGACCAGGTCCTTAGTTTGTCCTCAGCATTCAAGAGACCTTACTGGCTATCAGATTCTCTCTTCTAGACATGCCTGCCTGTGGTCATGAATTCCAACTGAGAATTGCCACCTGGTTTGTCTCCATTCTCCTACCTATCACAAGCTGATTCCTTTTGTCACTTCTTATATAAAGTGATGTTTTCTATAGGCAACACTCCCCTACATACTTCCCCTTAATGTACTTGAGAAGGGAGACATAAGAATAAAAACTGACACTAAATATTTACTATGTTAGTAATTTAAATATCCTTATAAAACCCATCTTATTTTTACTTACTCATATAAGTCAAGAAATAAGATATGGGAAAATGAGAGAGCATCAAAATCCATAAATGTGAAGATAATTCCTATTAAATATTCTAGAAAAAAATCTAAACAGCATTTTGCCATTTCTTCATTTTTCATGTTACCAGAAAAATCTTGTGACATCACTCATTAATAATGATCGTGCAGTCACTTCAAACAAAAGCCTGTGATCGTTGGACAGAATACATACAAACAGCTGTTGAAATAGATGGTTCTCTACAGTGCATGTGTGTCAGCAAACTGAAAGTTTTGATCAAGCAAAACAGACTCTCAGAATCTCTTAGTAAAGCATCACAGTTTTAGTTTTATAAGCGAGTACTTTTCTTTTAGAATCAGTGAAAAAATATTCTGCATAATAGACTTTGGCATAGCCAATTGATCTATATTTGAGACACTCTGTAAGGATTCATAAGTGACTTCCATGAAATTGAGATGCCTCTTGCTAGCCACCTTTTGACTTTAGAGGCAAATACAAATGTATTTGTCATTTGAGCTCTAAAATAATTATGGGAAGGGTTAGAAAATTATACATCAGTACGCTATTTTTATATGCTTTAAAAATGTATTAAACTATAAAATGTGCAGTGTACTTTTGAAAAAATTTGACATAAATATTTATTTCCATTTAGAAAGATCTACTAACAATAGTCCTGGAAAAGTGACTGCTGTGACATGCATCTAAGATATAGTTTTGCTAAAATTGCATTATAGTTTCTTGGGGGTTTTAATGCTTGCTTTTAGATGCAATTTAGGTTAAAACATCTAGATACTATTCTTTGATCTGACCTAATCAATTTTTAAAATATTCTGTGTAGAGCCCTTTCAAAAAATGTTGACTCAGATTCCTAAATGGTCACAAAGAGATTTGATTAATAGGTTTAAGTTCACTTTTGTGTAGAGCTTTAAAAAATAACAAACCTTAATCACCTTAATTAACATATATCTTTCTTATACTTTTGTAATAAATAAAGTACACTTGCTCTTTACTACCTAAAATATAAGCATATATCTCCATCATCTACTAATGGTTTTGCTGATTTCTCTTAAATTCTACCCTAATCAAGCACTTAAAATTGCATCTGGAATTTAAATTAATCTCTAATCCTTTAACATTTCCCCAAACTGAGAAGCAGGAAGAAAGTCCTATAATAGTTCAATGGATGTCTGTCTTTCTATTTATAACTTTTAAATGTGCCAACCAGTGCTGAAAAAGATGTGCAGAAAAACTAAAAGTGTTTATTATAAACTCAAATTCTGATCTGAAGCAGGTGTCACTTCTCTATTTCTTGTTAGTTCATTTTCTAGGATTTCTTTTGAGGATCCATTATAGAATTCTAAGTGTTGTGTCTACTGGGATTTACACCACTTGTTCAATCTATTTATACCAAGTTAATTAAGTGATAATCCCAGAGTATCAGAGGACATACGAAGTAATAAATGCCTGCTTCACTCTCAGGCATACTGAGACCACATGGTGAGGAGTCACAGAATGGAAGACTGTTTTATTACCTAATGTCATATTCTGTTGTATAGGGAATATTGCTATTAAACAATCTGTTCTTTTATTTTCTGGGGTTTTATGCCTTCCATTGGATAAATATTCTTTTTACAACTGATGTGATGCTTCTGAAAGAGATTCAATCCAAAGGTATGCAGAAAACATTTTACATTTTAAGTAAGAGATGGGCCTCAACTTAGCAAACTAGATCGAATTTATTCTCAAAATAAATACAATAAATAAAAATACAGTCTCATTTTCTGGTTGTTAAACGCGTTCCATGAATGGCTATAGAAAAACCTACAAGATGCCTTAACAATGAACTCCACATTGATCTTTCATGTGCTTGCAAACATACACACATATACGATCACACATACACACATACATACACACAGAGACCCAAATTATCTATTTGTCCAAATGCCTGTTTAAATGCTTATTAATTTATCTATTTTGTCAACTAAGCAAGCAGAAAGAAAAATTCAGTGTTGTTTTATTAACACTGTATTCCGTTTTGAAAGATAAGAAATATTTGAATGTATTTATGTCTTAGAAATTCCATGAGTGATTTGTGAAAGCTATAAATTAGATGTAAAACTATTTCTAACAACTCAAAAAATTAAAAAAGGATTGGTCAACCTAGAAAGTTCATCATTACATTGAGAGTTGTCTAGTCTCCTGATGAAATAAAGAATTAGAACGAAGTTCATTCGAAGGTAACCGTAGAATAATCCTCCTTTAAAGATGAAGGAGTTTCTTTACACCAATTTAAAATGCTGATTAAAAACATCAAAGGAGCTTAAATGACACTAACAAGTTTATAAATGTGTGAAAGTGGGAAATTTGGGAATTATTCGAGTCCTGGTTCTGCTGCTACTAATTTGTTTTGAAATACAAAATCTTTAACCATATTGGCCATTAGTTTCTCCCTCTGTTATGTGTGTGGGGTGAGGTTAAAGTAGGTTAGCTCTTACATCTCTTCTTTTTAAAAATTATTTGACATTTAGAGTTCTTAAAAAAATCAATACCATGGTTATGAATGAGTGAAGTACAGATTTTAAACAGTTTCGCCTTTAATGAACTAAGCATTAACTTAAAAGTAGAAATAGCTCTTAAAATGAGACTGTGCATGTGTAAAATAACTAAAAACCACTTAGTCTGGTATTCCCTCAATGTAACTAAGAATATTGGATTTTTGGTCTTAGGTGATTAAATATTTGTGTCCATTTTGATTCATATATAAGATGGCCAGAAGCCTTTGGAGCAATATTAGATAAGAAGAATTTTAGAAATGGTTTGTAAGTACCATGTGTTAATATTGTGCTGTCATTATCGTTAGTCTTAGATTGTAAACTTCAGTAAAACAAAGACATTTTCTACCATAGTTGATGCAATACTATACGAAAATATCACCAAATAATTTCCTATCTTGATTATAAATAATGATTAAATATGTTTTCCTGCATTAGACAGTATTGGACAAGCTTCTATATTGAATATTTTTTATCTTTTTAATTAATTAATCAATTTTAATTTCAACTTTCATTTTAGTTACAGGGGATATAAATGTAGGGTTGTTAACATGGGTATATGGGATCCAGGTAGTGAGCATCGTACCCACTCGGTAGATTTTCAACCCTCTCCCACCTCTCCCCATCTCCCTTTTAGTAGCCCATGGTGTCTTATTGTTCCCATTATTATGTCCGTGAGTACTCAAGGTTTAGTTCTCACTTGTAAGGAAGAACACATGCTATTTGGTCTTCTGTTCCTACATTAATTCACTTAGGATTATGGTCTCCTCCAGCTCCATCCACGTTGCTGCAAGGAACATGATTTTGTTCTTTCTCATAGCTACATAGTATCCCATTGTGTTTATATACCACATTTTCTTTATCCAATACATCATCGATGAGCACCTAGGTTGATTCCATGTTTTTGCTACTGTGAATATTGCTGAGATGAACATACATATGCATGTGTCTTTTAGGTAGAATAATCTATATTTATTTGAGTATATATTCAGTAATGGGATTGCTGGGTCAAATAGTAGCTCTGTTTTAAGTTCTTTAAGAAATCTCCAAATTGCTTTCACAAGTGGTTGAACTAATTTACATTCCAACCAACAGTGTATAAGCATTCCCTTTTCTCCACAGCCTCACCAACAATCTGTTATTTTTTTTTACTTTTTAATAATATCTATTCTGACTGGCATGAGATGTTATCTCACTGTAGTTCTGATTTGCATCTCTCTTATGATTAGTGATGTTCAGTGATTTTTCATCTGTTGGTTGGCTACTTGAGTGTCTTCTCTTGAGAGTGTCCGTTCATGTCCTTTGCCCATTTTTTAATGGGGTTAGTTGGTTTTCTTTTGTTGATTTGTTTAAATTTCTTACAGATTCTTGGTATTAGGCCGTGTTAGATGGACAGTTTGTAAGTATATTCTCCCATTCTTTAGGTTGTCTCTTTACTCGATTGATGGTTTTTAATGTGCAGAAGCTCTTTGGTTTAACTAGGTCCCACTTGTCAATTCTTGTTTTTGTTGCAATTGCTTTTGGGACTTAGTCATAAATTCTTTGCCAACGCTAATGTTGAAAAGACTATTTCCTATGTTTTCTTCTAGGCTTCTTATAGTTTGAGGTCTTACATTAAAATCTTTAATCCTTACATCACATCGATAAATATATTTTATTTATTTTATTATGACATGAAATGTGAGGCACAAAATAATGTTTGCAAAGCCTTGATAAAGAACTTTATTTAGTATAGATGTAGAGTAACGTCACTTCTAATGTGTCTTTGTGAATCTCCTCACCAGAATGTAGATTCCATGAAAGCAGAGTCATTATTATTATTATTATTATTATTATTATTATTATTAGTTTTAGATGTAGTCTCGCACTGTCGCCTGAGCCGGAGTGCAGTGGCGCAATCTCGGCTCACTGCAACCTCCACCTCCTGGGTTCAAGTGATTCTCCTACCTCAGCCTCCCAAGTAGCTGGAATTACAGGCACCCGCCTGTAATATTTGTGTTTTTAGTAGAGACAGAGTTTCACTACGTTGGCCAGACTGCTCTCAAACTCCTGACCTCATAATCCACCCACCTTGGCCTCTCAAAGTGCTAGGATTACAAGCGTGGGCCACTGTGCCTGGCCAAAAGCAGTTGTTTTAAAAAAATTTTCTGTCCCATTTTTGCTGTATTCCATGTATTCCATGTATGTACAGCATGTCTGTTGAATAGTAAAGACCTAATTAATATTTAATGAATCTCCTTACAATATTGCTTTCAGGTTTTCCATGCTTAGACATTTTAAAAAATGCAGTTAGAGGAAATAAAATGACTGAAATAAATTTTCTCAGAAAGAAAAATTGTAAAAATGAAATTGATTTATTGATTCAAAAATCGTTTCATATCCTTGGATATTATGTAAAATATATTATGTAGTGAAAGGAAACGAAAACAATGTTTGTTGGCCTTTTAATTAAGAAGACAGAACTTATTTGACTCACTAGTTACAACAATTACAGAATGGAATCCACTACAATGCATTCATGTACTATAATTAGTTTGACTTGATTTTCATCACCTCTCTCAGAACTAAGTTAGATATGTGCTTATACTTTAGCATGAGGAAGCAGGATCCCAGTGGTGGAATGACTCATCAATATTGTATAACACCTAGTTAGTAAAGGAAAACAGTTAGAATTAAGGTAATTTGAATTCTGCTTGGCATTATTTACATATTAAAGAAACAACAAGACCACAGAGTTGCAAACAATCATTTTGATACAATAATGTCATCTCTCCTGCCTCTCTCTCCCCAGCACAAACTAAAAGCTTCAGCACTGGGTTGTTTGACATTTTCTGAGTGATGACATCACAGAAATGTTAGGCAAAACAATGAATGAATTTTTGTTTTCAGAATTTCAAAAGAGATTTTTGAGACTTGTGGCCAAAACTGTACGATGAGAAGAAACGGTTTGTATTCTAAGAATTCTGTCTAGAAAAGATCCACTGACAAAAAAAAAAAAAAAAAAAAAAAAAGCAGCAGCAAAACAGGATAATTAGGTGCTGGTGTATATAATTGATGATGTAATATTTATTATAAGATCTTAATCTGTAAATAAAAATAGCTGATTGCAAAAGAACTTTTAGAGTATGGCCATATTTGCATTTTCAAATATAAATGAATAGGGCTACTAATATCCACTCAGGGAAGCAGAGAGATGAAAGGAGCACATCTCCCACTCTTACACTTAAAAAGGGCCACATGTTGAAATTTGTATTATTGCTCCAAGCTTACATTTAGGGAAACGAAAGCTTAGAGAGCTTGAGGTGTGTTCATGGTAGTCCAAGTGTCATGTGACAAGTCATTTACTAAAGTGTCTCTCTTAACACTCAACTTCTGATTCAGAAAGGATAATAATATATGAATTAGCAATGGTAAATATATAAATTTTATGTTTCCTATAACTCTCAAGTTCAAATCTTATCTTGTACCACTGTCACTCATATACTTTAAAGCCATCAGAAAATTCATACTCAAGTTTTCATTACTTTTCTAAGACTAAAACCCACTATAATTAAACATTATTATTTCCAGCAAAAGAAAAAAAATATGTCAAATAAAAATGGGTTGGCGACTTAAATTCGGAATCAACATGTATTCCCACATGTTCACTCAGCTAAAAATTTTCTATTTTTGTAAGCTTAGACATTTTTACTCCTACACTTTCCCTGTTCCATATCACACTAAGAAAACAACAGTGTCTATGTGGGAACCTCACAAACCAAAAGTATCAATAGTTCCTTGAAACTTACTTTCTGCTCATTACAACATTTCAGTGTTGATTTTTTCAACTGCTCTTCCTTTTGTCTATGGGTGACACTTTCTATTTCTACATATGTAATACGTTATTTTTCTTTAATTTTACGCTGACCATAGTGGATTATATTATTTAGTGTTTGTAGTATTTTGTCACCCATTAAAAGGCAATGCATTTTGTTTTCTCAGGTATTTCAATTACTGGCCTATACTTTGGTCCTATCAGATTTGATTTTATCATTGCTAAGAACATTCTCTTCCTGTTTTGTACTTAGCATTTAGAACATGCCACTCACTGCATGGTGTGGTCCTGACTCTTAAGAGACGGCATTTTCTGGAGTCTCAGCTAAACGCTCAATGTGCTCAGAGAGTGCGGGGCAGATCATTCTCTTCTGGCTGGGCTGACACTCTGTTCATCTGAAGTTAATCACTGGGCCGTCACCCAAGGACCCATGATGATTCACTACAAAGACTTCCAGAGCCCCTTCTCTGGAAGAGAGCCCTCATGTTAGATAGCCAGAGCTGTATATTTCAGCTGCGGCACAAGCCAAAAAATCTAAGACCTTCCTCCTCAGATCAGTAAAATCACTGTTATTTTGCCTCAGTATTTTGCAGCACAGAAAAGTCTCTAGGCAGAAACCAGGAGCCACCATGCTACAATCATCTGGTTCACCTTGTGTATTTTCCTTTTCCTCATGATCACAGATCTCTGCTTATTGTTTCATACCTGAATTCTTGTCTCTCATGTATTTTATAATTTTCTGCAGTAATTATCATGAAGAGATCACATGTCTGGTACCATTTTTCTCTGTCATGACTGGAAACAGAGGTCCCAACAGAGTAAAACATAACAAACAAAAATTAGTCATATTTCCTCCTTGATTATTTCATTGTATACTCATTGTGCTTAGATTAAATCTATATTCTTTACCAAGGCCTATAAATGTCTTTATAATTTATCCCTTGTATCCTCTCTAACATCTCATAAAATTACTCTCTTGAATCAAAACACACTCATTTTTTTTTTCTAGACCCTGCAGTCACACAACTGGTGTTGAAATTGTAGGAGAAAAATGATCATACCTTTTCTCCACGTATCACAAGAGTCATGGTTAACACTTCTATAACATAAGAGAGATTACAAGAGAAAAATGTATTTTTAACAGTTTTACCTGACATGGGAGTCTTTAGAAATGAAGATCAAAAGACCCAGGGGAAACTGTATTTTGTGCTTAGTTCTATGAAGAATGGGTAGCATAGAGAAATATAATTGCACAAAAAGAGTATGATCTTGGTCGGGTGTAGTGGCTCGCATCGGTAATCCCAGTGCTTTGGGAGGCCCAGAAGGGAGGATTGCTTGAGGCCAGGAGTTTGAGGACAACTGGGCAACATAGCAAGACCCTGTCTCTACCAAAAAAAAAAAAAAAAAAAAAAAAAAAAAAAGAGGGAAGAGGGTATAATATAATGGTAATAAATTGAGGAGGAGAACTCACTAAGACTTATCTGTTTAGATTATTCTTGGCCTCTCCTGTAGCATTCCTTCCTCTGGGTATAGGGCAGGATACCTGTCTCTGGAGGATCTTCAGAGGAGAAGGGACAAAGTCAGGGAGTGACATTTCTAGGTTTTACAACTGATTTTGAAGGAGAGACTTTCTAGTTTCTGTGAATTGTCATGGGGAAGAGGAATTCTAGCTTCTGTGACTCACTTCTGAAGAGAAAGAGGGGCTGGAGACAGGAGGGTGAGAGAAGTTCAGAGAGAATCATTGCTTCTGAGGTCCTTCTAGTACCCTTCAATTCAAAATACTGAGAATACCAAAGCACCCTGCTTTGAGGTATTGTGTTATGAGCCCCAGCAACACCATCTCAACATCTTGACAAAGGATGTGCCCTCTGCCTGAAATGATTTTTTTCTGTTTCTTTCTACTAACTCTTTAATTTTCAGTTAAAATTCTACTTCCTTTTAGAATACTTCCCTGACCACCTATGCAACATATACCTTTTTTTTCATGATCATATTTCTTTTTCTTTTTAGCCCTTACAGATATGTTAATCAACTTTTTATGTGGGTGCTTTTCAGTACAACACTATAGCTGGAGACCCAGAAGAGCCCATGGTGTAAGTTCCAGTCCTA
The DNA here is from genome assembly GCF_049350105.2 of Macaca mulatta. Classification (NCBI taxonomy): domain Eukaryota; kingdom Metazoa; phylum Chordata; class Mammalia; order Primates; family Cercopithecidae; genus Macaca; species Macaca mulatta. Next base: position 105,996,143 of record NC_133410.1, on the reverse strand, counting down.
GTCTAAATCTGAGACTGAAGGCAGGAGAAGCCTGTTGTCTCAGCTTGAAGACAGTCAGGTAGAGAGAGAAACAATTCTCCCATACCCAGCCTTTTTGTTCTACTCAGTGGATTGGATGAGTAATCTCCAAACACACTGGAGAGGGCAATCTACTTCCCCAGTCTACAGATCCAGACATAATGTCCTACAGAAACACACTCACAGAAACACCTAGAATAATCTTTAACAAAATATCTAGGTATCTCAGGGCCCAGTTAAGCTGACACATCAAATTAACCATCACACTCAGTGTTTGCCAGAGGAATAAAAGAAGTTGAGATGTAAAGGATGTAGAGTTAGAAGTACAAAAAAGTGATGAGCATTCTGGACAAATGAGACTCTCCATGCAAAGTTGTGAACATATGAAAGAGTTTGATGTACTAAGGAAATGAAAGAAGTTAAGGGACCTGAAGCCAAGTGAGTCAGATGGAGAGTGTTGTGATAAATTCTGAGTGATTGCAAAGGGGCCTGATGATGTAGGACCCCATTGATTCTAGCTATTCAAAATGTATTTCTCAAGTCCTCAATATGGGCATCCCTTAAGATCAACTTAGAATGTACAGCCTCGGCCGGGCGCTGTACAGGTGGCTGAAGCCTGTAATCCCAGCACTTTGGGAGGCCGAGACGGGCGGATCACGAGGTCAGGAGATCGAGACCATCCTGGCTAACACGGTGAAATCCCGTCTCTACTAAAAAATACAAAAAACTAGCTGGGTGAGGGGGCGGGCGCCTGTAGTCCCAGCTACTCGGGACGCTGAGGCAGGAGATTGGTGTAAACCCGGGAGGCGGAGCTTGCAGTGAGCGGAGATCCGGCCACTGCACTCCAGCCTGGGCGACAGAGAGAGACTTCGTCTTAAAAAACAAACAAACAAACAAACAAACAAACAAAAAAAGAATGTACAGCCTCAAGTCTCACCCTAAATAAATATTATCAGAATCTGCATTTTAATAAGATCCCAGCATAAAACATATCTCAGATATATAAACTTGATAGGACCTGGAGATGGACTATATATAGGCAATGACTGGTCAAGGACAACTCCCAGGTTACATACTTTGATCAAATGGTTAATAAATAAGCCTTTAAAAAAACAACAACACTGTAGGAAGGGCAAATGTGGCAGATGGGGGTAAGCATGTTGGTATATGTACACATGTGTGTTTATATTTGGTGGAAGATTAAGGTTTCCAGTTTTGCCTTGCCTTGTCTGAATTGACTAAGATACACCAAGTAAATGGTAATGAGAATCTAAAATATAACTTTAGAAATAATAATTTAAGAAAAATTAAGAGATTGAACTGTTGAAAACAGAATACTAATTCAACATAGAAAACAGGGCAAAAAGACTGATCAAAGATGATTCCAAAATTTTCATCTTGTATGTTTAGAATAAGGAGGTGCTAACAGATAGGGAATGCAGAAAGATGTTTAAGTACCTACTCAATATGTTGGAAATAATGAGTTTGAAAAAACAACAAGATACTCATGTAAAGAGATAATTTATTTATATATATATAATGGTTTATTTATATATATACACACACGTATATAAATGTGTATATGTATGTGTATCTATAAACACATATATGTGTGCATATGTGTAAAAGTGGACCTCAGGATGTTAAATCAGAATTTAAATCTTCGGAAGCTATATGCATGACAAAAATAGTTGGATTGTGAGCATAGAGCTCCATCTTTTACTGTTGAATTCCATTTCCAGTCAGTGGGATGAATTCATTAAAGTCAATATCCCACCTAAAAAAGCTGACTGGTCATTCCTCAACTGGTACCCATCCCTGGAAGCTATATTGAGAAAACATACAAACAATAGCCATGAAAAGGAGTGAGATAAGATATTAGCTTGAGTGCTTAGGAGATTCTTTTTATTTCCCCTAATAGAAAAACCTCTACAGTTTTGAAGGAAAAATAAATTATTTGATACAGTGAGATAGACTGAAATTGTATGATGAAGAGGAATAAAAATTAATATGGCATGACCCTAGTCCTGGTGCGAAAATTGTCTGGAGATTAAGACAAGAGAGATTAGCACTGGGGAAAAGAAAGGATGATATTCAAACAGAGAGCCCCAGTACAGCCCGTTAAAATAATAAAATACATTCTCATAGGCTGGCAATTTGCCTTTGCTTTGAGTTCTCAGAGGATGGTTCCTGCCACACATACTCATATCCAAGCTGCCTCTGCTCATGCCCCAACTTCTAGGATCAAACAATTAAAGCTTGGATCAGTAGCAGATTGTATTTGTAACCTCTGTCACTTGTGTTCTTTCTGATTGGTAGGTGCTCATGGAAGATGGGCTGGCTAGCCCTTGGTCTGCAGGTACCCAGCAAAGGGAGACCAGGGAGAGGTGAACAGCTGACATGGCACCTCTTATAAATAATGTCATGTAATGCAACTGGAAGGTATTTATTACACCTAGAGAACATTCAAACTCTTTTGGCTATTAACAGTTTTAAATATATTAATAAAATGTGATCCCTCATTAGGCCATGCCCTTGAGAAAGGAAAATAAATCTTGGGGTTCCAAAATCACTAAGCTAAAGGGAAAAGTCAAGCTGCGAGCTGCTTGGGCAAACCTGCGTCTCATTCTATTCAAAGTCATCCCTCTGCTGACTGAGATAAATGTGTATCTGATTGCCTCCTTTGGAAAGGCTAACCAGAAACTCAAAAGAATGCAGCCATTTGTCTCTTACCTACCTATGACCTGGAAAGCCCCTCCCCACTTCCAGTTGTCCTACCTTTGCTTTGAGTTCTCCCACCGTTCTGGATAGAACCAAGGTTCATCTTACATATATTGATTGATTTTTCATGTCTTCCTAAAATGTATAAAACCAAGCTGTGCTCACACCACCTTGGGCACATGTCATCAGGACCTCCCGAGGCTGTGTCACGGGTGCGTGTCCTTTACTTCGGCAAAATAAAATTCCTAAATTGACTGATACCTGTCTCAGATATTCGGGGTTCATACCCTAAACATATATTAGCTCATTTGAATGCTATAATTACTCGATTATATTGAGTACTATAATTTTACAAATGAGAAAATGAAGTATATTGAGATTTAAAAACTGCAGTAACAGAGCTTCTATTTGAACCTTCGCAACCAGTAACAGAACCTAGAACCCCTACTTGTGATTACACTAATGCCACCAATCTGTTCTGCAGGAAAAGGTTCAACTCATTTATAGGTTCCCTGGCAATAAATGAGTTATGTGCATTGTTAATAATAGAAATAATTAATATATTAAAATATTAGGCATAACTATAAGGAATAGAGGAAGAGTGACTTTAACGGTTGCTAATTCAGCAGTGGCTAAGACAGGGTTTGGTACCATGAAGAAGCATCCTTAATCATGGGCATGATGAAGATGAGTTTGACAAAACTGCAGTTAATCCTTGATATGCAAAACTAAAATAATGAAGGACTCATTTTAAATGAACACAATTTTTTTTTTTTTTTGTATATAAAGGTATGAAGTCATCTGAAGAAAGAACAGTTCAGAGAGGAACTAGAAAGTTTTGGAGGTGGCATGCAAGTGAGTGACGGGGAACATTTCAAATGCTTTATCATGTACCAGCTACTTTCAATTGTGAAGGAAGTATAATAAAGAAAACGGTATTCTTTCCTCTTTGTATGTACCCTAGAAAGGAATGTGTTAAAGTGCATATTTTATGCATTATTCTTAGTTTCAGTGATAAACAGTTTTCCAAATGTGTAAGATTGAGAAAAAAGCATAGAAATAAACTATAATGACACCTAATAAAAGTAGGCATTTAACCCTTATTTATGCCTCCAAAAGCTTTGTTAAACCCAACATACTGATGTTGTTTATGACTTTGATACTTGCATGGAGCATTCAGTTTTTTTTTTTTTTTTTCAACAAATAGCACCTTACCTTATTAAACCACTTAGCCATTTTCACAGCCCAAATGTACCTCTAAAATTATATTGTAAGGTGTCAATATGCTCACTTAAAAGAAGAAAATGTCGTAGGCTGGATTAAGTAGGATATGAATGAGCAAGCAGAATAAACCAGTAAAATTTAATTAAGCAATTTAGCACTCCATAAAAGCAGCAACACATAAAAGTGAGATGTAAATGACAGGGGTGGTTGCACTACAATTCTAATCTTTTAGAAACTTAGAAAAGAGCACTGTGCAACAAGCAGACATTCTTTTTCTACACAAAGTACATTTAAACACAAGTATTAATAGTAATTGAAGCGGCCTTTACATATGGAAATTCTGTGTATTGTATTCTTTGGCTTTGGGCAGGTGAAGCAAAAAGAACAGGCACAAAAGTAACTTCATATGCAACCAAGACATGATTGTAAAACTTATACTCTTCCATTTGCTACAATTAGACAAGCAAACTGAGGAAGAAATTCATTTGTAAACAGTCCAGTTTTCAAAATCATATGCCTGCCACATACTTAATAATCCTAATGAGATGCTGAAAAAAACTAGAAGCCCAGAGGTGAGAAACATAAGTCACCTCTGCATTAAAAGAACTGAATGATTGAACAGTATCCTTTGCTTCCATAGCAACCATTTCAGGAATCTGACTTGTATTTTTATATCTCAGGGTTATTGCGATACGGTATTTCTTTTAATTAAATCAAACTTCATTGTCAAGGTGCCTGTAACCTGGCCATTTCTAATCTTATTTCCAATTAGCTTCCAAAATTTTCCCAAAAATTTCCTTCAACTGAAGCTATTTTAAATGTTAAAACATCTAAATTCAAAGTTCAAAATTGAATCCTTTATTATTTAACCATGGACTTTATCTCAGGCTCTAAATGACATTCTATAGGATCTACAAAATCACATTTTATTTGTATACATTCTTTAGCTACTTACTTTTTCCCCGATCCTTTTTATTTTATAACTTAAATATTATATAACTATGTATCATATTGTATATGTTATGTTATAATTTATTTTAATTTATAATTTAATTTGTTTCTTTAATAACATATATTATTACAAATTACTCCAAACATTTGTCATAGAAGACAAATAATAAGAAAGTGGATAACAATGAAAATATAGAATTTCAAAGTATATCAATTAACATCAAATTTCATTTTATTTCCTTACCAACAGTGGAAGACTTTTTAGAGAAGACCATATATTTTTCTTCCACTATCTTATGGGCCTTAACATAATCATAAGCACACAGTATATATTATTCGGCTATGAATCCTATCTTCATCTCTTTTTAAAATTTGCACATCTTATTTTTCTTTAACTTATCTTTTTACCAAGTCTATCTTTTAAATGTATTTTAATATATTATTTAAAAACAATTTCACATGCAGGGAAGTTGCAAGGATGGTACAAAGAGCTCACAAGGCCTCTTCTTTTGATTCTTTCTTATTCCTCAATTGTTAGCATTTTACCCTGTTTGCTCCATCACCGTCTCTCAGGAGCATCGTGTAGACACGATCCCTCATTATTCCTAAACACTCCTGTTTGCATGTCAGAAAAAAAGACATTTTACTACTTAACCACAAAACAACTGCAATGCAACAATTCAAATATGAAAATTCTTACAATGCTAACATCCAATTCATAGACCTCCGTTAAATATTGTTAACCGTCCCGACAATCTGTATTGTTGCTTTCTAGTGTAGGAACCTGGATAGGATGTTTTCCTGCCTCTTGTGTCCCCTTCAATCTGCTAGTTTCTCAATCTGTCTTTGTCCATCATGAATTTGACAGCTGCAGAGAATATAGGTCTTTCATGTTTTATTTTTCATTGCCTTTTGATAACTTCTATGTGGGGGATACTCCTAAGAAAGTCCTATCATTTTTTTTTCATATGCAATACCTGTTTTTCATCAAATCTCTACCCACCAGCTCTAGCATTCATTAATGACTTCTTTCTGAATTAACCACCAAAATGAGAGTTGCCAGTGTGATTTTCTATTTCCATCATTTCTTTTAAATTTATTAGTTGGCATTTTACTCTAAGGAAGAGCTTTATCTTTCTCCCTATTTATTTATATGTTATTTATAGTTGTCTGAACTCCTAGATTAACGTTTTATTCATGGAATGTTAACTCACTATTTTTGATATTTATTTTACAGCTAAAATTGCTTCAGTTTTGGCCAGAGAAAACTACTTAAGACTGACTCCTGTGTCCTATTGTCACCCCCTCATCAATCTTTGAGTAACTCTTTGCTTTCCCACCCAATAAGATTTTCCAGGTTTGTCTGCTTGTTCTGCCTCAGTCTTAATACTTACCATTTTCCTAAGAAGACCTCGTTCTACTGTTGAGGATGGTACCGAGAAACCGAGATCTGAGTCCCTGATATGTTTATTCTCCTGAAGCATCCCTGCTTCTTGTGTCTTCTCAGTTGACCAACAAAGGGAATGCATATATAATTGTGTGTGTGAGATACACAGACACATATACAGACACACACACACACACACACACACATATATGTTTGTATTGATTTCTACATCTTTATATCCATTTATTTTTTCAAGAATCTACATTCACAACCGTATGTCTATTTCCAGTCTAATGCCAGAGGTTCTTTCTGTCATTTCTTTCTATATTTGTAAATTCTTTTCTAACAAAGAAAAACCTGGCCCCATTATCCACACAATGTTTATTAGTTGTTCACTCTTCTGTATGTAACCCATTTCCCAACATACCCACTGTCTGCTCATCCCAGCCCGACTGTTGCTTTCGGAGTTGTGTTTCTTCTTGAATCCTGACAAAAGGGAAAAAGGAAGAGGACAAGCTTTTCTACATTTTATAAGGAAAACTCAAGCAAGCTGTTCTTCTATGCAATTTTTGTTTCTTTTATTTTTCCATGCTCATTGTTTATTTATTCGTTCATGTGGAAAATACTTCAGCTCCCATCCTATGCTCAGCACTCTTCTAGCCCAGGGATTAAGGAGTGAAAAAAATTATCTGATTGCATCAACTTATATTCTAAAAAACAATAATATATTTCTTTAATATTTTTAAATTATGAAAGTCATTTTACTGAAGAAAATTAAAGTTTTTGAGTAACAATTAATGTTAAGGTTGCCTTGAAAATTATTTTTGAATTTTTTTGCATCCCCATGCTGTATTCTTCCTTAGAGACACCTGCTTTCATTAGTTTGGTGTGCAGTGTTTGAAACATTTTATAATAATGTGTTTACACATGCAAACACATATACACACACACACACTGACAATAATGTGTTTACACACACACACATACACACATAACACACACATTGACAATGTAGAATGCCATGTTCTATGTTTACTTTCACTTTTATACAGGCAGTATATTCCATGCATAATTCTGAAACACGCAGTCTTTATATTATCAGTCTTTTCATATTAGTAAATGGAGATCTCCCTCACTTTTTAAAACCATTACTTAGTATTTCATAATATATATAATGTTATATTATATTTATAGGTTTATGAGCTACTTATACTATCTGTGAATATCATAATTTTGCTCCTTTTCTTAAATTAAATGCCTTTTTTATCTTTCACTTATTGAATTGTATTCTTTATATGTTCTTGAAACAAATATCAGCTTTTTTGTAATTTAAATATTTCCTGGTGTCATTTAACATATAGACAATAAATTTTATATCATCTAATATTTCAATATTATATTTTTCTGTTATGAAAAGCTTTCTTACTCCAAATATTATATTTATGTTTTCAATATGTTCCCAGACTTTTAAAATTGATACTTCTCATGTGTAGCTTTCTATTTATTTGTTATATTTTATGGAATTCAATAGTGTTTTCTGGTTGTCAAATTTTACATTCATAAAAGTTTTTTGGACTTCTTATTAGTTTTATTTTAAGCATAATAATTATTTTAACTATAATAATGGCATTTTCTATTAGATTTTCTAGGAGTTTTTAAGTTATAATTTTAGAAAAATGTTGATTTTTGTATGTGAAATCTTATATCCAACACTTACTAGACTTTTTATAGTTCTTGATGTTCTAAATTATCCTAAAGTTTATAGTTAAAAGATCAGATTTTGTGCAATAATAAAGTTTACATAATATTAGCAAATGTTTTCATCTCTCATTTGTTTTTCTTGTTTTATTGAATTGACTGAAACTCTCACTAAAATATAAAAGAGGCATTTCTAAATTTTACACTTTAATGGAGCTACTTTTTGGCTTGACCTTTAAGTGCCATATTTACTAATATCTTTTTAAGTTAAGAAAGCTTTCTTTTATTCTTAAGTTGCTCTTCTTGGCGCCAATTAAAATAATCATGGATTTCATCCCTTCTATTACCTGTGTAATGAGTTTTACTGACACATTTTCTAATGCTGCATTATTCTTGCATTACTAGAATAATCCCTTCATTGTCGTGATTTTTCCTCTTTCTATAACAGATGGAAAGGAAATATTATCACCCTGTTTTGTTGTTGTTGTTGTTGTTGTTGTTGTTCTGGTTACTCAAACAGCTGATTATCAGAATTTTTTTCTCATTGCATTTTGAAAATATTCTTTTATTGCATAGTTTTTGTTTTTGAGAGTTTTTGCTAATTGCTTTCTAATGGAGGGCAAAAACAATAAATTTTCTTTGTTTTCTTCAAAAAGTTCATTGTTCAACTATATGCTATGCCTCCTTGTAGTTACATTATTTATTTGTTGCTTCAATATGTTCACAGTAATTGTTATTAATTTCTAAAACACAGTTACTGATATATATTGGCTTCCTGAATAAACATTTCAATCATTGATTGATTGATTGATGAATGTGGCCACCTTTGATTTCTTTGTTTCCTACCCTTAGAACCAGGTAATTAATCTCCTTTCAAGGTCATATAACATTGTCCAACCACAAGCAATTAAAACTACAGATACTATTCATTTTACTATTGCAAGGAGCTGGATATCAACTCTTAGCAGCCATAGCAATACAGTTAATGTATTGGCATAAATTATTAGAACTGTGAAAGGAAGGTTATAGCCCCAGTTATGTGTGGATGCAGGAATACAGTCAATAGCATCATGATTTATAATTTTTCTCCATTTCTGCTTACCTCCATTTGAACCTACTCTCAGTAAAGCTGTCTTCATTTAGTTGCAAATGGCTTGCTAGGAGTTACATGCTCACATCCTAGAAAATGAACTACCTTAAAAGAAAATAACATTTCTTCCTCGACAGGTCCCAAGTTCTCTAAGTTCTGGGTTGTGTAATTGCCCTTGCCTGAAATAATTATTGAGACTGGAAAGTGGGGTTATCTCATTAGCTAGATGTGGCACATATGCCACTACTTTTGCTGGAGGTGGAGGGAAGGGAAAATATGTACTCAATCCCATGCAAAATACATTAATAATTATCCACAGCAAAGAAGGGGGCTGTATTTGTAGAAAAGAAGAGGAAGAGGCCAGACTGATAGGAAAAATAATTAGCTAACACTAAATGTTTCTATCTTGAGTATTGTTCCATATGATTTGTATATATAACTGATTTATCCCCCTCAACAACCCTATGAGAAATATGCTCTTTTTATATTTATACAATTTTACATATTTTACATTAACAGAAAAAATTGCAAAGATAGAACATAGATTTCCAAACATCTCTCATCTAGTTTAACATTTTACATTACTATACAACATTTATCAAAACTAGGAAACTGACATGGGTACATTACTACTAACTAAACCCCAGCATACATTAGAATTCACTTTTTATGATGAACAGTTCTATAGGTTTTGACAAATGCATGAAACCGTGTATCCACTATTCCAGTACCATAAAAAATAGTTTCTTCGCCCTAAAATTTATCTTGTACATTTTCTCATATTCAACAGCTCTTCCCTTCCCGAAATCCTTGTCTTCTATAATTTTTACCTGTCTCTATTATTTTTGCTTTTCCCAAAATATCATGCAATGGAATCAGGAAATATGCCAGCTTTTGGGTGTATCTTATTTCAATTAGTGAAATGTATTAAACATTCATTCATTTTGTTTCATCAGTGAATACCTCATTCCTTTTATCTTTAAATGGTATTCCATTATATGGCTCAACCATGGTTTGTTTATCAGTTTACCTATTGAAGGACATATATGTCGTATAGGTGCAAAATGTATAATACATTTTCTTCACCCATCACAAGGGTCATGGCCAACACGGGGTCATTGCCAGCCCTTCTGTAACAGACAGGTGAACAAGATAAAAGCATAACAAATTTATTTAACAAAGATTTTTGTGATATGCTAGCCTTCAGCAATAAAGACCCAAAGACTCAGGGAAAACTCTATTTTTAAACTTAGATTTAATGAAGAATGGACATCCATGTAGAAATGTGATTGGGCAAAAAGGGTTTGATCTAATGGTGACAAACTGGGGGGACCATAGGAAAGTCTGTTTGTTCAGTTTATTATTGGTTTCTCTGTGTAGCATTCTTCCCCAATCCCACAGCCAGGTATAGGGAAGAACCCTTCTGGAATGAGAGTCTATGGCCTACTTTTAGAGGAAATAAACCAGAGTGGCATGTTTAGGTTTTATGGTTCGCATTAGGGGAGAGAAGTTCTAGTTTCTATAACTTAACTTAGAGAAGAAAAATTCTAGTTTCTATTACCCTTTTTAGGAGAGAAATGGGAAAGGAGAATGGAGAGTGGGAAAGGTTTAGAAAGAACTTCTTGCTTCTGAGGCTTTCCAGTCATCTTCAGTTCAAAATATTCAGCACGTCAAAGTGCCACACATAAGGGTTCTGAGTTCCAAAGCTTGGTTCAAGTTTTTGATTATTACAGATAGAGTGCCATTGACATTCCATTCAGAATGTTTTGAGAATATAAGTTTTCAAATGACTTGGATAAATAACTGATATTGTTATTGCTGGTTAAATGGTAAGTGCTTGTTTTACTTCATAAAAATTTGTCAAATTCTCTTCTGAAGTGGCTCTAGCACTCTACCACTTCATCATCCCATCAGCAGTGAATGACAGACCTTGTTATTTCTCTCCTCACCAGCATTTGTTGTTGTCAGATTTTTTTTTTTTGGCATATTAGCTATTAAAATAGATGAGCAGTGTTATCTATGTCTCATTGGGGCTTTAATTTGCATTTCCTAATGACAAATAATGTTGTACATCGTTTCATGTTCTTATATGCCATCTGCATATCTTCTTGCCATCTGCATGTTTATCCTCTGTGGTAGTTTTTAATCTTATTATTAACTCAGTTTTATATATGATAAAAGTGATATTCAGAGCAATTAATGACTTGCTCTATGTAGCTGGTAAGTAGAGCTGAACTCTACTGGTCTACTTTCAAGTAACATATCTATACAGAAGATAACAACCCAATTATAGAAATAGCATCACACTCTATGATACGCTATCATATTCATTCTTATCATACCTTCAATTCTTAAACAAACAACATGCAAAACGATAAATCAGAAAAAATAAGATATAAAAACTTGCACAATTAAATCTATATAATAACAAATAATAATTTATTAAGCATATTTAGCAACAACATAAAATAATTAAGTTAACATTAGTAGTTACTGCTTTACAAGAGCATTGTATACTCAGTACTTTGACTTAAGTTCCATATTTTTAGTGACCTTTGAGAAAAGTATTAAAGTAATTATCTATATGATGCTAAATGGTATGCTTAAGTAGCACTATATTTACTTCTGGGCATCTCCTGATGATATTTGAAATCCCAATACTCTGTTTTCTCTTCTGTTTCTTTTGGCTGGTCACTTATAATGTGATATATTACTAAAATATAATGGAAATTTTGCTAGTGCCTGCTCACCTTGTGATGTGATGGTACTACCAGTTTTTAATTTTATGTTTGTAAAATGAGGGGCACACAATCATACATATACATATGCATGTACATGTGTATCATACATGTACATATGCATGCACATATGTATTATATATGTACATAGGTTATGTTCAACTTTATGTAATTTAAATAAGGGCTCAGAATGAATTTTGTTGTTATTTTAGTATTTTCACTAAAATATTTTTATTTTTATTTTAATGTCTTCATATATTGACATTGTGGCAATCTATACCTTATATGTTAATTACTTTAAGTTAAAAAAATAAGTTTAGTTCTCATGGTAGATTTTTCTCATGCTGTCTTCTCATTGTAATTTTTAAATTCAATTACAAGCTGTTTTTCTGATATCTATAAGCTAGAGTCACTATTTTTGTTTACAATGCTAGGATTGTACAGTAGTCAATTGCTCTGGATAATATGCTTTTTGCAAGAAAATATTTGATTATTCTGTGTCATTGTATTCTTAAAATAAAGTTTTAATTGTTAATTATAACTATTAAAGCTTCTCATTAAATTTTATTTAAATCTAAAATTGATTCCTCCTAGATTTATTAAATTAGGTGTTTTCCTAACACATATACTTCATATATAATAAAGAATCATTTTAATATTTTATAATATGCTCAAAAACTGAGCAAATATTTACTAATTGTCTAAATTACAAATTTCTTTTTTCTCAAGTGTATACGTTTTGTTCTATCCACTGATGAGATAAATAATTAATAAACATTATTCAATAAGGAATTATGAATACAATGAGTTTATCATAAAGTTATCTGCATTTTATGAAAAAGATGTCAACTAAATATTTTATTTTAAAAAGTAAGAAATTTTTCTATGAAAATTCAAATCTGTTAAGAACAATTGTATTATTTTTAGAATTTTTCTCTCTCATAGTTACATTATGTTTTGTTCAGTGAGAGATTAGAGTGAATAAATGCACATAAGGGTTTCTGATATACAATATTTCTTAAACTCTTTTAGATGTTGCAATAACACTACATTGACTTTCTATGAAAGTTCTAACGTTTTTAAAATTAACACATAGCAACCTGTGTTTTGGAACAGAGCTGTCAACTGCTTTGAAATATATGTGTGTGTCCCTGTGTGTGTGTGTGTGTGTGTGTGTGTGTGTGTGTGTGTGTCTGATGCACACACAACCACACATACACAATTCAAAGTGTGTATCACACTTCATTTTCATTGTGTATCACAATCTATTATATCAAGTACAAACAGAAACAAATTTAGCTCTAAAAACATTTATTTGCAAACCACCATTTGACTATAAGATATATAACACACTATAAAATTTGGTCAATGATTTGTTATTTTGGTCATTTGTATTTACTCTCTTCAGGAAGAGAATTAACTATTATATTGCTAGTTCAGATTAGTTTTCTTTTTTGGTCTATTATTTTCCTGAGAATGTATGCCTTGTGCTTATGTAATAACAAATAGCAAATTAAAATGCTATAGATATGGATATATTTTATTTTTTCAAAATCTAAATTAGACTCCTAAGATACAGTGCAAGACAGTAAGTCTATGTTCAGTGAAATATAGTTGAATAGATTAAAGTGAATGCTGTTTGCTTTCATGTACCTCAAGGAGAAGATACAAAATATCCTAGAATTGGGGAGAAAATATTAAATAAGTGGTAATGAGAGCCAATCAAACCACAGTTAAATGCCATTAAGAACATTTTCATTGCCAATGAGAGCAAACAAATATTTAGATCTTGATATATTATTTTACCTTACCAAAGAACTGGAATAATTGTTCCCTTCTCTCCAGTGAGTAAAAAAAATAACTAAAAAACAATATGTGACACTAAGGAGTTTTTTTTTTAAAAAAAGCAGAATTAGAAACTGTAAGTCAGAAGTATAAATATAGGAAAAGAACTACAAACTTCTCAAAGAACAAGAACAAGGTGACACAGTGTGTGAAGTCCTTGGGGACATAAAAAGATGCTGCTATATACTTAACACAGTTTCTGCCAGTAACAGTGTGTTATTTTCAGAGAATTTGTGCTTCTTGTAGTGGAAGGAAAGAGATGATTGGTTGGGAAGTAGAAAGGCAGAGTGCGTTCACATTTAATATCACATTACTCAAATAAAATTTGAATGAGAGTCTAACAATGCATCAATCAATTATATACTAGCCAATTATATACTAGCCAAATTACCTGATAAAGCCACAAAATCCTCAACCTCATAATTCAGATAATATTTACCACATCGGGTAGTTATGAGAATGAAATGAAACAATAAATCAAGATGGCTAGACACATAGAAAGTATTCAATAAATTGTTTCTTGTCTTTTTCCCCCTAATCTTCTCTGGTTTTATTTTCCTTTGCATAAGAAGGAGTGTCAAAAAGGTAAAATACTAGATTAAGATTTTTAATAGGATATTTTATATTTTAATTTACTTAATGATAGCTACACATTACTGCTCAATGTAGAAGAGCATCATTTTACAAAGTAGAAAACTAGGCCAGAGAGATTAAATGACTTTCTTGAGACTTTAGCTACATTATGGCAGAACTATATAAATACCCAATTTTTGTCACTTTTTATTCTTCACACTTGGCCTGCACATTTAATAGATTAAGTTACTCATAGTCTAGCTAATGTCCTACACACTGATATGCAAACATTCCCAATATCAATATGATTGATTAACTGGTTATTTTTAAGTGGAATCACATCCTGACTTATGTGGGAGCCAGAAAGAGGAAGGCTTCTATCGCATTTCAAAATTGTTTTTCAATTTCATTTGATACATTTTAGTTTCAAAAGTTCATTCAAATTCACTAAGGTTAAATGTGAAAATTAAATATCTGGTAGACAGATAAGATTTCATATTCACATTGTAGTAGTGGATGTAAAAGTGAGAATAGATTTAATTACCTTATTGTCTACTTTCATTGTGGAATTCTTATTTTGTCCAAAGCCTTTCCAAAAAAAAAAAAAAAAAAAACCATGAAAGGAAATAATAAGTGATTACTTTTTGCCTTCTAACATGGTATTTTGTTAGTAAAATATTTCTGAAGTGAACATAAGGGAAGTGAATGGAGGGAAGAAATGGAAAAGGGTGAGGAGAAAAAACAGAAGAAAAGAAAAAAGAAAGAAAAATGTTGGGTAAACTGCATTCTGAAAGATAATAAGGTATATTGAATCAAATACGTTTGTTTGTATTTTAAATCAATACATAAAATGTATAGTGATCAGATCGGGGTAATTAGCATATCCATCATCTCAAATATTTATCATTTCTTTATATTGGGATTGTTCACTAGCCTCCTTCTAGCTATTTGAAACTATTTAGTACATATTGTTAACTATAGTCATTCTGCAGTGGTATAAAACACAAGAACT
The DNA here is from genome assembly GCF_049350105.2 of Macaca mulatta. Taxonomy (NCBI): domain Eukaryota; kingdom Metazoa; phylum Chordata; class Mammalia; order Primates; family Cercopithecidae; genus Macaca; species Macaca mulatta. The sequence continues at coordinate 105,980,886 of NC_133410.1, read as the reverse complement.
TATTCCTTCTATCTAGCTTTAATTCTGTACCCATTAACAAATCTCTCCCTATCTCTTTTTCCCTTTGCTTTCCCAGCCTCTAGTAAGTATTCTTTGTTCTACTTTTTAGTTCTATGAAATCGACTTTTTTTAGTTTCCACATATAAGTGAGACCATGTGGTGTTTAACTTTCTGTTCCTAACTTATTTCACTTAACATAATGTCCTCCAGTTCTATCCATGTTGTCCAGAATGACCGAATGTCATTTGTTTTCCTTTTCAATTGCATATATATATCAAATTTTCTTTATCCATTCATCTGTTGTTGGACACCTTGGCTGATCCCATATCTTGGTTGTTGTGACTAGTGCTTCAATAAACATGGGGGGGTGTAGATTTCTCTTTGATAGAATGATTTCCTTTCCTTTGGATACATTCTCAGTGACCACATTGCTGGATTATATGGTTGTTCTATTTGTAGTTTTTTGAGGAAACTCCATAGTGGCTGTACTAGTTTCCATTCCCACCAATGGTGTGTGTTTCCTTTTCATCGCATCATTGCCAGCATTTGCTTTTTGTCTTTTTCATAATAACCATCTTAACTAAAGTGAGAGAAGACTTCATTGTGGTTTAGATTTTCCTGATGATTAGCAATGTTGAGGTTTTTTTTTTGTTTCTGAGACAGTCTTTCTCTGCCACTTAGGCTGGAGTACAGTGGCACAATCTCATCTCACTGCAGCCTCGACCTCCCCAGCTCAAGTGATCCTCCAGCTTCAGTGACCCAGATAGCTGGGACTGCAGGAGCACGCCATCACTCTGGGCTAATTTTTGTATTTTTTGTAGAGACATGGTTTCACCATGTTGCCCAGACTGATCTTGAATTCTTGAGCTCAGGCAATCCATCTGCCTCAGCCTCCTACCCTGCAAAGATTACAGGAATGAGTCACTGTTTCCAGAATGAGTATTTTTTCATTTATTTGTTGCCCATTTATATGCCTTCATTTGAGAAATGTCTGTTCAGATGGATAATTTGCCCATTTTAAGATTGGATTATTATTATTATTATTTTTTGCTGTCCAGATGTTTGTATTCCTTGTATAGTCTGGACATTGATCCCATTTGGGGTGAGAGGTTTGCAAATATTCTCTTCCACTCTATAGGATTTATTATCACTCTGTTGCTTGTTTCCTTTGCTGTGCAGAGATTTCTAGTCAAACATAATACCGTTTCATTACTTTTGCTTTTGTTGCCTGTACTTTTGAGGTCTTATTCATAAAATCTATCCCCAGACCAATGTACTAAAACATTTCCCCTATGTTTTCTTTCAGTAGTTTCATTTTTGGGGGTCTTACATTTAGGTCTTTGATCACTTTTGAGTTGTTTTTTGTATAGTGTGAGAGGTGGGTGTCTAGTTTCATTCTTTTGCATATTAGTATTCAGTTTTCCCAGCATCATTTATTGATGAGACTGCTCTTTCCTCAAACAGTATTCTTGGCACTATTGTCAAAAATCAGTTGGCTATAGATATGATGATTAATTTCTGGGTTATCTATTCTGTTCCAATGGTCTATGTGCCTATTTTCATGCCAGTAACATACTGTTGTAGTTACAGTAGTTTGCAGTACATTTTGAGGCCTGACAGTTTGATAATTCTAGTTTTGTTTTTTTTTGTTGCTGTTGTTGTTTCCCTCAAGATTGCTATGGGTTTTCAGGTTCTTTCGTAGTTTTATTAATTTTAGGATTTTTTCTATTTCTCTGAAGAATGTCATTGGTATTTTGATACAGATTGCATGAAATCTGCAGAATGCTTTGAGTAGTATTGCTATTTTAACAATATTAAGTATTATGATAGATGAGCATAGGATGTCTTTTCATTTGGTTGCATTTTCCTCAATTTCTTTCATCTAGACTTTGTAGTTTTCCTTGTAGAGGTATTTTTCACCCCTTGGTTAAATTCATTTCTAAGTATTTAATTTTTGGTTTTAGCTATTATAAATGAGATTAACATCTTGATTTCTTTTTCAGCTAGTTCATTATTCTTGTGTAGAAGCACTATTAATGTTTACATATTAATTTTGTATACTACAACTTTACTGAATTTTTATATATCAGTTCTAAGAGTTTGTTGGCTGAGTTTTAAGTTTTTCTTTATATGAGATCCTGTAATCTGCAAATAGGGATGATTTGAGTTCCCCCTTTTCTGTTTGTATGCCTTTCATTTCTTTGCCTTGCCTCATTGAAAGTCTGGCTAGGATTTCTAGTACTTTGTTGAATAAGAGTGGTGAGAGTGGACATTCTTGTCTTGCTCCAGTTCTTAGAGGAAATGTTTTTAGGTTTGCCCCATTCAGAAAGATGTTAGCTGTGGGTTTGTCATATATGGCCTTTATTATTGAGGCACATTTTTTTCTATACCTAATTTATTATGAGTTTTCATCATGACAGGATATTAAATTTTAGCAAAAGGTTTTTCGGCATCTATTGAGATGATCATATGGTTTTGGTCCTTCATCCTATTGATGTGATGTATGATGTTTATTTATTTGCATATGTTAAACCATCCTTGCATTACTAGGGTGAATCCCATTTGATCATAGTGTATTACCTTTTAGGTGTATTGTTGGATTCTGTTTGCTAGTATTTTGTTGAAAATTTTTGCTTCTAGGTTCATCAGAGACACTGACCTGTAGTTTCCTTTTCCTGTTGTGTCTCTATCTGAGTTAGGTACCAGGGTTATACTGACCCCATAGGATGTTAGAAAGAATTTTCTCTTCTTCAACTTTTTGGAATAGTTTGAAAAGAATTAGTATTAATTCTGCTTTAGAGATTTGGTAGCATTTGACAATGAAGTCATTCAGTCTCTGACTTTAAGTATGAAGACTTTTAATTACGAATTCAACCTCATTACTTGTTATTGGTCTGTTAGATTTTCTATTTATTCTTGGTTCAATTATGGTAGGTTGTATGTGTTCAGGAAGTATTGCTGCACACTAGCTTTACTCTTCAAATACATGAGCATCAAGTAAACATAGTTATTCTAGGACAAAATTACTTTATGTCTGGCTTAAGATATTTTAGAAATGCAATTATACATTAATTGTAGCTTTCTGATAAGTAGCATCTTATTTGAATTCTTTAGTTCTAAATTCTAAATAGAAACTAATTTTGTAATGTATTTTAAATGCATATTTTATATTGAATGCTGAGTTGATATGCCTTTTAGAAATAAATCCTCAGTAATCATCAAATTCAACTACATCATTTTACAAAGGAAGGAACTTCCTCTTAGAAAGTTAAAATCACCATTTTCAGTGGCAAATAGATATTGGAATTTTCAATTTTAGAATACTAAGCTACCTTCCCTTTCAACAAAAAGCCTTCTTGTTTCTATTGTCATGTAAGTTTATATCCTGAAGTCTTAAATGAATGGAAGACCACATTTTGTCATTATAATTTTTTTCTTTGTTTAACAGATGAGATATCTAATTAATATTTTCAGGGTAAAAGTTGAAGCAAATAAAGGCAAAATAAACCATTAATTTGCCTCATTAATGGGGATAATGTTTTATGCTTTGAAGAGTTTGGGTAACTTTTAAAGGTACTAAATTGTCGGCCAAATACAAAAAAATCAATGAAAATACTTAGTTGAGCCTGCCAATGAAGAAGTTCTAAAGTCAGTACCATTGCATTTGCCAGATCTGAAAAGAAAAGTAGAGGCAACTGAGGAAGGTACTGAGGTTAGAGGTATTGCAAAAGAAAATGGGTGGTTTCAGAATTTTTAGACTAGGTTTCTAGAAACCAAACTTAGTTTAAATTATAATTCTTTACTTCTTTGGTATTCATCAGTGACAAAAGCCATCTGACAATCATTGGATACCTCCTGCTGTTGAAAATGTCCAAGGGAAAGAAACATGACATTGTATCTTATTGTTTCGTTTCAGTGAGCTTATTTTAGGTTCCTAAAAATAGGGGATAACATGACAAGAATTCCCAATAGCTTAGAAACATTATTTATCCATTTACTTCCTGCATTATTTCTTCACAAAATTTCTGTCATTTTCTAATGATTGCTGGTTGTTTGTTGTTTATATGAATAGAAATCTGCTAAAATAAACTCATATTTAAAACATGAGATTTCCCATCTATTATAAACAGTTATTGTAGTATGAATAAAGCAAAACAGCCAATTGCTAAGTGTTTTGAAAATGAACCTATGAAAATTATGTATAGCCAATATCAGATAACCCATAGGAGGAGGATTTCAGTGTTCCTTCAGAAGGCATTCCCTTATGATTAACCGTGATTTCTCTATTATTATTACCCTATTATGAAAAAAAATCATTGAATTAAGTTAATGTCAGAGGGAAACACCAAGAAGCACATAGTATAATAAAGAAAAATTATTTGGTGATGACTTTAAAATGGAAATTACCCTTAAAATAGAAAATCAATACATACATACATTTGGCCATGAATAATGACATAAGCCAATGTCTTAACAAATGAGAACAAAACCAAAAATGTAAATCTAAAAGACAGACTTTAAAGCTACAGAATATGCAGTTAAATTCATTATATATCCAATAAACATAAGTGGTTAATGAAAGGTAAACATTCTGTATGTATGTGTTTGTGTGTATGTGTGTGTGTGCATGCACATTTAAGTAACCATCTATAGAACACACATTACAATAACAGTCTCCAAGTAAATGTATGATTTAGCAAATATGAATCAATAGGGTCTTCTATTAAGCAAAGGACAATATGTGCATCACTATTCAGAATGCTTTCAGGACAAAAAGAAAAGGCACGACATCTAGCTTTCTAGTTATATGATTCTTTTGAACCGAATGCTCAGTTGAAGCTACATAGTAATGTTTTAAAGGTGAATGTAGTAGAAAACACTGAAATGCCAAAAATGTACTTAAACTTTAACAGTACTTAACAGAAATTGGTAAAATAAATTAATGTTTACATAGTAATGTCACGGGATCCTTGGGGTGTCACTTAGCCAGCCAGAAACCTCTGTGGCTGTAGCACTTTCTGCCTATTTCTCATGGCCACTGGGCTCGTTCAATCCACTCAGCCTGGCAGGCTGCACTTGGCTTGCACTACCACCCCAGATCCCACACCTGCCAAGGGCAAGACAAGTGCAAAGCAGTGAAGGATGTGTGGGCGAGCAAGCACAGGGTCTGACAACTGTGCACAGTCAAGCATGCTGGCTGCTGTAGCAGGGAGGGCAGCTCCAGGTGCTCGCACAGGTGCTGGCTCTGTGTGAGGTTGCACTGTACCATAGGTACTGCACATGGCTTCCACTGTGGGCACCTGTGTCTGAACGAGTTGAATGCAGTGGAGCCTAGAAGTTTGGAGACACCAGGAACCACAGAGCCCCAAAGAGGTTGCCACAGGCAGGGCTCAGGGGGCCCCCAGGTCTGGGTTCCCCAAAGGGCTGCAGCTCTTCTCTCCTTCATGTCACCCACAATCTGGTGAGCGGGGGCGTTTCAGCCCTGCTTGTATTACAGCTCTTTCAGTCTCACCATTCGGCAGTTCCCAAATTCCTGTCCCACATGCAGGAAGAATGAAGTACACAGACACCTGGAAGGTGAGCAAGACAGAGAGGAGCTTCATTGAGTGACAGACCAACTCTCAGGAGACCCAGAGTGGGTAGCTCCTTTCCACAGGCAGGTCATCCCAATGAGTGTCCAGGTCTCAGTGGACAGGAGATCCAGAGTGGGTAGCTCCTTCCTGCAGGCAGGTCATCCCTATGAATGGAGGAGACCCAAACTGGGTAGCTCCTTCCCACAGCTGGTAGTCCTGATGTCTCTGTGAGGATGGCTGATTCCAGGAGGTTTATGTACTTCAGAAGAGAGGAAGTGAATGCTGATTGGTCCATTGGTGGCCACGGGTGGGCCTGTAAAAATCCCCAAATGTTTAGGCTGTGGACTTCACCTAGAACTGACAGCCAAGTTCCCATGCTTCAGGCTGTCCTGGCTTGAAGGTGGGGCTTCACTGGGGACCTACCCCTTTCCATCCAGGAGCCTGTCTGCCTCCTGCTGCCATCAGTCATGTTGTTGTTCATGGTGAGGGGTGCCTTTAGGTCCCTGCCAAGTTGGCCTCAGCACATTCTTGGCCTCCCTCCTGTGCTCATCAGTGCCCAAAGTCTGGAGGGGGCCTAAGTGGCATGGGGCTGGTGTGTCAGTGCTGCCCTGAGTGTGTGCACATCCAGCCAGATCATGACAGTGCCCAGGCTCAACCTCAACTTTGCAAAATCAAAGCAGGCACAGGGAGCAGGAAGAAGCCAGGTAGCCAGAGCAGCACTTCCTAGCCCCTAGGGGCAGGGAGGGATTCCCAAGCCCCCTGGGAATGCAGTGATGTATGGTTGGGCAGCTGCAGCTGCTCCCAGGAGGCAGGGCTCCCTCCCTGTCAACTCAGAAAAAAGCGGTGCTCCTACCTGTTCCCACTTCCTGCTGACTCAGTGGAGCATGCATGGAGTGCGCAGCCCTGGACGTGCCTCCCCTGTGGCAGCTGGCATCTACACAGTGGCTGCTCCTAATGGCCTGCCACTGCCATCAGTAATATATAGATAGAAACATAAATATTTGTGAACTCATCTAATACAAAAAGTCCAATTTATATTTGTTCTATTATGATCACACTTTAAGTAAATTTTTAAACACAAAATATTCAATAGATTTGCAGCCATTTCCATAAGTTAAAAAACATTTTAGAGTATTTTTTTGGAACTTACACTATTTTATTATAGATGGTAAGAGAGTAAGACATTCTCTAGCATTCTGAATTTTAGGAAATATCATTAATTCATAACATTTTATAAAGATTATTTAATGTGATTTATTGTATATGTGAAGTAGAACAGTGTGATACAGGACAGTCATTTTCAACATGTGTTTCGATTAAGATTTGCTAAATATTACTATGTGTTATTACGAAACATATTTTATAGTCAAATGAGTTAGGAAAATGCAGGATTAACCACTCCAAATGATTTATTTCACTAGAGGACTTCAAAGAGTAGTTTTAAATAATCAGTTCAGACCTGGTGCAGTGACATGCACCTATAATTCTAATACTTTGGAAGGCTGAGGTGGAGGATTGCTTGAGGGCAGGAGTTTGAGGTTATAGTGAGCTATGATTTCACCACTGCATCCCAGCCTGGGTGAGAGAACTCTGTCTTTAAAAAAAAAAATCAACCTTATTAAAAATATTCAAAATTAAGGTATGTTCTAAAGAATTTTCCCAGCTGATTTGATCAATATACCCTTTCACATGACTTCTTATAGGATCAGAATTCAACAGAAGTCTCTTTAGGAAAATACGTTCTTTTAGAAAGAATCCTGGGCTAGCCATTTATAACACAACATAGCACAGCATAGTTGGATTTCGCTATCTGGCATGAACTACCTATAGGACCTCATTTAGTCAATTAGCCCTTTACACTTTCTGTAATATGTCAGACTACCTTCGTATATTACATTTTGAAAATGAAAGAAGATTAAATGTGAATAAACTTTTAAGAATACACCAAAATAAATATGCACTGCTTTTTAAACTATAATAAAATAACACATTGTTGGCACTATGGCTTTTGTGGGGGCCTTAACATTCTAGACTTCAGCTGCATATTAGAATAACTCTGGAAAATTTAAAAACAATCAATGTCCAGGCTTCTTCCTAAATCAATTAAATGAAGATCGTTGGGTTGAGGCCAAACATTGATGTTTTTAAAGCTCTCAACATGATTCTAACGTACATTGAAGGTTGAGAAGTACTACTATAGACTATGTCTCAAAGGAAAGAAATCAACTCTCAGCCCAACCAGAATTGTCCTAAGGAAATAAATTGTATCAAATAAGGAAGCATGTTCCTTATTTTCTAATACCTGTTATTTGACACAACTTCATATCCTATGCTAGTTATTGGGCTTCATCTGACAAAGGTTCCTCATGATATGGGATAGAATCTGAGAGTAGGTGAAAGCGGAGGTGACTGGCAACAGAATGAAGAGTGGTGGTGCTGATTTTAGTTGACTTGATTGATAGGTGAGTGTTTTTCAGTCATGAAGTGGGGAGTGGAACAAATGTGTCATAATTGTCCAAGGAGTCATATTTACATCTGGATAATCTCTTCTCCTTCTTACCCACATACATTGTCATACAAGTATCCTAGAAATTTTGTTTTTCTCACATCACTGAATTGAAAATCATTAACGTGGAAAATTTCTTTCAAATTCAGGACCTCTGGTGAGCATCACACTTATCACTTTAAATATATTTAATGGTGAAAATGCAAGTACTATGAGGAAGGAAAACACTGTAGTATATCTTCTTTATGAACTTGGTACAAAAAAATTAAGAAAATAAAGATTTAACAGATTTTGAACATCAGAAAGAAAACAATAAATACTGAGTAGGTATGAGATATGGAGGAAAACTGGCATATATTTAAGGAGTTTGAGGCATTTAGGGCAATTTTTACCGATTTAATAACTTATTCTCTTCCTGAGACTTGTAAGAAATGTCAGTGTTGGATAGACATGTTCACAAAGCCACAGGGAGAGGAAATGGCACACAAAAGATTTTGGGCCTGAATAAATGTAGTCTATACTAATTTCATATATCCTTTATTATTGTCAAGACTTTATGGCTTAATATGTATGAGATTATATTTTCTTGTTCAGAAAATTATTTCCAGTGGATTTATTGCAACAAGTAGCTGAACTGTTTTTGGAAACAGCAGTAAAGAAATCATTTTAAAAGCATTGCTTTCCTACTTTTCTTTTTTTTTTTTTTTTTTTTTTTTTTTTTTGAGACGGAGTCTCACGCTGTTGCCCAGGCTGGAGTGCAGTGGCGCGATCTCGGCTCACTGCAAGCTCCGCCTCCCGGGTTCCCGCCATTCTCCTGCCTCAGCCTCCTGAGTAGCTAGGACTACAGGCGCCCGCCACCGCGCCCGGCTAATTTTTTGTATTTTTAGTAGAGACGGGGTTTCACTGTGGTCTCGATCTCCTGACCTTGTGATCCGCCCGCCTCGGCCTCCCAAAGTGCTGGGATTACAGGCTTGAGCCACCGCGCCCGGCCCCTACTTTTCAAATATAAACAACACAGCCACTATTAATCAAGTTTACAGACTTCCAAGTTCCTAATAGTCTGGTTTGGTTTGACTTAAACGTATTTGTTATCTTAACAGCTTTTTCCTTTGAACAATTTTATTGTTCAGAATTAACTTATCTGGAAACCTTTGCTATTTCAGCAAGCTCTCATATCATAGCAGCCATGAATCAATAGCTCAGTACTGAATTTTAAGAAATACTGACTAACCTTATTGCTACAGGACAGGATTTGCTTCTAACTAGCAATTAAATTGCCATGTAGGCTAAAATCCATGCTTCAAAAATCATCACCATAATGTTAGCTTGTTTGATTCTTAGGCTTTCAAAATGTACTTACTGTTCAAATGTACTGTTATTAAAAGATAAAAATTGCAAAACTAAATCCAGGCTTCCTCATCTCTAGCTTCTTGTGAAGTCATGGTAGCCTGAAAAGATTTTCTGACTGCTTTGAGAGAGCAGAGGGGAGTTCTGGGTACCAAATAAAATAGAGGGGTATTGACTCTACTCAGTGCTCTGATTCATGCCTTAGTCCGCCTTAAACAGGAGTTTTGTGGTTTGAGATGTGGGTAGAAGAGTACAAGAAGAAGTGCCTGAAAACTGTAGGCTGGGATGGGTTAAAGGGTATCAGAGGATCATAGAAATAGCCGCCAGCTAATAGTCCTGCTGAATGCTGAAACCTTGACTCAAGACACCCACTCACTAAAAACTAGTGACTAACAGGAAAATTAGTCACTAGTTTTACATTAGTTACACAAGTTAACATTTTTCCAGGCCTTCTCAAAGGGTTGAGTTGCCAAAAAATTACATTTAATTACAAAAAAATGCAGCCCCAAATATTGTTTATGTATTAATTAGACTAAAAATAATATTAAGACTAGTGTTCAAGAGGTAAAATAGCTCAAAGGGATGCTTAGGTATTTGAGACAGTGTGAAGGATTAAGTCACCTGTTTTGCTGTGCTGTTTTGGTAGGATGGACTCTGTCTCAAGAAATTTTCTCCACATAGAACAAGATAACCTCAAAATCACAAAAGTTCAAATATTGGTCACCCAAAATCAATTTATATATGCTCTATGCTTTACAACTCAACATTTTTTAAAAATGCACTTTCCCTCTGCAGTTATTGGCAAATGGAACAATCATTATTTGGTCTCAAGAGAGTACACTAATATTTAACTATATCCAGGTCTCCTCTAACAATAAAAAAAATGCTATAATTGATTGAAGTGAATAAAAATTATTGAAACACAAAGTTAAACACTTGAAGATAAAAAGTATATCAGCAGGTTGAATAATATATTTTTTTCTGATAGATAGAGATAGGTAGAAAGAAAGAGAGAAAAAAAGATCCTTAACTGATTACCAAAGATATAAGGAAAGGCATTAAGAAGTGTAATATACTTTTGTAGAAGCAATGAAACTTCTGGCTTAGGAATCTATAAAATAGGCTGCAGGAAATGTGTAAATCCCACTGTCATCTGGCCTTCATTATTTCAAATTATAAGTAATTTATTAATTGCACGGCTATTACTCTGCATGTTGAGTTGTTTCTCTCTTACTGTTCTGAGGAATTTCTCTTTGTTTTTAAGCAATTTGACTTTGGTATATCTAGGTTTAGATATCTTTGTGTTTATCCTGTGTAGGAATTGTTGAGCTTCTTGGATCTGTAAATTAATATTTACATCAAATATGGGACATTTTTGAGCCTTATTTCTTCTAATATTTTTCTGCCCCTCCTTTTTTCTATCTGGCAGTTACATTACATCCATGTTGATATGCTTGATATTTTCTTACAAATCTCTGAATTGTTATTTTTCATAAATTTTTTCTCCCTGTTCTTTTTTTTCTTTTTCTTTTGTTTGTTTTTTCTTTTTCTTTTTCTTTTTTTCTTTTTCTTTTTTTTTTTTTTTTTTTTTTTGGTTTATTTTGAGACTAGATCTCGCTAAGGTGCGAGACCTAATTTTCTTTTTCTTTTTTTTTTTTTTTTTTGGTTTGTTTTGAGATTAGGTCTTGCTAAGGTGCCCGGACTGCTCTTGAACTCCTGGGTTCAAGTGATTCACCCACCTTGGCCTCCCACAGTGCTGTGATTACAGGCATGAGCCACCATGCCCGGCCTCTCCCTATTTTTAAGATTGAATAATTTTCATTGAGCAATTTCAAGCTTATTGATTCATTTTTTTTCTGTCAGGCTCAAGCCTATCTGGTAAATTTTCTCTTTCATTTATTGTACTTCTCAACTCTGAAATTTCTATTTGGTTCTTTATTCATGTATTCATGTATATTTACTGAGATTCTCTATTTTCTGAGTTATTGTCATCACAATTAAATTATTTAAACATTGTTTTCTTTACTTCTTTGAATATAGTTATAACAGCTACTTTGAAGTCTTTTTCCTTGAATCCAATATCTAGGCTTCTTTATAGATAGATAGTGCCTTTTTTAATCCCAAGTAGTAGTCACACTTTTAGGTTTCCTTTCATGTCTCAATAATTTTTGTTGAAAACTAGACATTTTAGACAGCATAGCAACTCTGGATTCTCACCTTTTCCTCTGTGTTCTTATTGTCGCTGTTTAGTTCATTTGGTTGTCTGTTTAGAAACTTGTCAATACGAAATATGTGTCAAAAGCAAGAGGATGAACTTAAATGGGCTCTGACTAGATAAATCTGGGAAATGTGAGCATCAAAATTAATGATATAATAGCAATAATATAATACGTTAAAATTGATACATTCATGGAAAAGGTTCTTAAGAAAGTCCTGATTTCTGACAAGGATGTGGAGCAAGAAGAAATCTTGCCTTTGCTAGTGGGAATGCAAACTGGTATAGTCACTTTGGGAGACAATTTGGCAGTTTCATATAAAACTAAACATAGACTGATACAACCTAGCAAGGGCACCTTTAGGTATTTATCTATCTGGTTTGAAAACTTATGTCAACCAAAATTTTGCTTTTGAATATTTACAGCAGTTATCTACAAAAGATGAAAGTGGCTAAGATGTGTTTCAGAAGATGAATGGATAAAATGCCCTGTTATACATCAATACAATGGAATTAAATTCAGTAATAAAAAGAAATGAACACAAAGATATTAATAAATTTTCCATTTATATTGCTAAGTGAAAGAAGCTTGTGTGAAAAGGTTATATATCATATCATTCCATTATATGACATTTTAGAAGAGGCAAAACACATATCAGTGGTTTCCAGGATTTTAGGGAGCATTGTATAAGTGAAGCACAGGAGATTGTATTTTAGGAGTGTAAAACTCTTGTGTGATACTGAGTTAGTCAAACATATAGAACTTTAAATCCAAAAAGTAAAATTCAATGTATGCAAATGTAACTTGGGAGGTCAAGGGATCCCAGGATAGAATACAAATTGTGGTAAAATAATCTAATTGTATTACAAATGTGTGATATCACTGAAGGAATTAGGGTGAACTATTGCTCACCCAAGTGGCGCTGGAGATAAGTGGAGACAGGAACACTGAAGAAAATATGAATTCCGCGTAAGTACTGTACTCTAGTTGTTTCTCATAGGTCTATGAGTTCATAATTCTGAAACCACTGTATATACACACTTGGACTGAACAAACACATAAACAAACTGTAGATACTGGAAGCCTTCTTTTCCCTTACAATCGAAGGAGCAGTAGTTGAATGAACCTTTTAATACCAACTTAAGTTGGAGACATCAGTATAAACTCATGTTTAATTTAATAATGATTAAAAATGGATAGATATAGAAATACTTATAAATATGTATGTATACACAGGGTATAATAGAAAAAAAATTCCAAGTTGTGTCCTCTAAAAAAGCTTAGAAGTAATAATACCCCAGTAGCAATGAGCATACTGAAAACCTAGTATGATCTTAGTTTCTAACAGAAAAAAATAGGGCTCCTTGGAAAAAGTCTAAGGTAGCAAATATGTAGGATGAGCCTAAAGCATCTAATAATACCAGATTGTAAGGAAGTGCTTAAAAAACAAACCAATGACATCAGCCTTAGGAAAGAATTTATGACAAATTTCTCTAAAGCAATTGCAACAAAAGCAAAAATCGACAAGTGGGACCTAATTAAATTAAAAGACTTTAGCACATTAAAAGAAACTATCATTGGAGTAAACAGAAAACCTACAGAATGGGAGAAAATATTCTCAAACTATACCTCTGACAAAGGTCTAATATCCAGAAACTACATGGAATCTAAATAATTAAACAAACAAATACCGAATAACCTCATTAAAAAGTGGACAAAAGACATGAACAGATACTTCTCAAAATGAGACAAACAAGTGGTCAATAAACATATGACAAAATATTCAACATCACTTATCATCAGAGGGATGCAAATAAAAACAGCAAGGAGATACCATCTCCTTGACAGAGTGGCTATTATTAAAAAGTCAAAAAAAAAATGCTGGAGAGGCTGTGGAAAAAAATGAATGCTTATATGTTGTTAGTGGGAATGTAAATTAGTTCAACCACTATGGAAAGCAGTTTGGCAATTTCTCAGATAACGTAAAACAGTACTACCATTTGACTCAGCAATCTCATTACTACTAGGTATATAATAAAAATAAAATAAATTACTCCACCAAAAAGACACATGCCTTAGTATATTCATTGCAGCACTACTCACAATAACAAAGACATGGAATCAATCTAGGTACCTATCAATGGTGGACTGGATAAAGAAAATGTGGTACATGTACACTATGGAATACTATGCAGCCATAAAAAAGAATAAAATCATGACTTTGCAGCAACATGGATGCAGCTGGAGGCTATTGTCTTAAGCAAATTAACACAAGAATGGAAATCAAATGCCTCATGTTCCCACTTATATGTGGGAGCTAAATATTGGGTACTCATGGCTATAGTTGGCAACAATTGATACTAGGGACTACTAGAAGAGGGAGGGAAAGAGGAGGGCAAGGGTTGAAAAACTACCCATCAGGTACTATGCTTAGTACCTGCATGATAGGATCAATCATAACCCAAACTCAGCATCATTCAATATACCTATGTAATAAACATTCACAGTTCTCCAAGAATATAAAATAGAAGTTGAAATTATAGAAAAGAATGAAATATATCAAAGAAGTACAGGAGCCAACTGAAATAGCTCTTAGTGACAAAGCTGGAACAATTTGAGCGAAAAAATAAATAACATAGAACTGGGCTCTTACCTAAAGTAAAAAAATCAGTATCTATGAGTTCATACTGATAATAAATATATGACTGAATAAATACATGTAAAGGGAAGGATAGACAAATCTCCATCTAGAAGAAATAAAGATAATTTATATAGATACACCTTCCTTCAGGAAGTGGCTTTTGTGTAGTGACTTTCTTCCAAAGACTAGCATATAGAAAGAGGAGAAAGGAGTAATTTTACAGTTGAGAAACTGGACAAACCCTGTCCTAGCCATGTGATCAAGGTTAACATCCATGGTAAAAAGTCATGTTAACAACATGGACTCTTGGCATAATAAAATGTAACTGGTACTTTACCTCTGTGGTCTTCTTTCTCAAAAGCTAAAACCAGGTCTAGTCATGACAAAACATTAACCAAAACAAAACTGATGAACATTCTACAAAATACCTGATTAGTACCCCTTAAAACTATCCAGGTAATTAAACACAAGGAAAATCTGAGAAACTGTCACCATACAGGGGCATCTAAGGAGACATGATGAGTAATATAACATGGTATACTGGATGAGATCATGGATCAGAAAAAGAATGTTAGGGCTGACGCGGTGGCTCACGCCTGTAATTCGACCACTCTGGGAGGCCGAGGCAGGCAGATCACCTGAGGTCAGGAGTTCGAGACCAGCCTGGCCAACATGATGATACTCCACCTCTACTGAAAATACAAAAATTAGCCGAGCCTGGTGGTGCACACCTTTAATCCCAGCTGCTCGAGACACTGAGACAGGAGAATTGCTTGAACCTGGGAGGCGGAGATGGCAGTGAGCTGAGATCATGTCATTGCACTCCAGGCTGATGAACAGAGCGGAACTCTGTCTCAAAAAAACAACAACTCAGAAAAAGAACATTAGATAAAAACTAAATAAACCAACTAATGTATGGACTATATTTAGTGTCAATAGTCAATTATTAATTATCAAAATGTATCATCTAATGCAAGACATTAATATCAAAGCAAACTGATTGTGATAAGTGAAAGAACTCTGTACTATCTTGGAAAGTTTTCTGTAAATATAAAACTATTCTACAATTTTTTTTTTAGAAAAGAAAACATGGGATAAACTTTAGTAGGAGAAAGGATGCTCACGTAGTTCAAAGGACTGTCCCACTAATTGTTTTTCATTTCAAAGAGGTAAAGGTATCTTTTTGATGGAGAAATCTAGAACATACCAACTTAACTAAGTGATGAATTTTTTCATTGCCAGAAATTGAAAAATTGCATGCCATATGCTTTTTGATGTGCTATACAGAGAAGGATACAACATCAGTTATGCTGTGATTTTGACAAAAATATCTATTATGAATTTAATTATGAAGAAAGTATTAGATAAATTCCAACAAAGTGATATTTCACAAAAATAACTGCAAAATTTCTTAAATATGTAGAAGCTTTATTAGCTGGAGGAATGCAAGTTAAAGTATTAACTTTTTTACTTATTGGTAATATTTTACCATAGAGTTTTTGAAAAGGACATCTTAGACGAAGTGGTTTTAGTTATATAAATGTAAGGATTTCTTGAGCAGGATCACTGTGATTGAGTGGGAGAACAGAATACATGTTTTGATGAGTTAATGTTTTCCTGCATGAGTAGAATGAGAAAAAAAAAAAAAAAAAAAAAAAAACCTCTTTCTGGGAATTTGGATTGGGTAAGTCAGAGATGATCAGGCATAGTGTCAGTGATGTGAACCCTTAGCATCTAAAGTTTACCTAATTCTAAAGCATTGCATTAACTCTAAATATGACTATAACCAGAAGCTTTCTTCCACTTCATGATCTAGATACAAAAAGTCTTTCAACAATTTTTCTCTGCTCCTACCATAGTCAAGGTAACCACAGAGAAACTGAGCATGTAAGCAATTATGGAGCATAATATTTTTTTTTAAATTGAAGTGATTATTCATCTTTTAAAAATATAAACCTGACATAACTTTTTAAATATAAAAATTAATTTTGAATTAACATAACAGAATGACCAGCCATGAATATTATGTCTGACTAGAAAGCTAAGGTACTACTCTGTAACATCATTTTAGCTAACTAGGCAGCAGAGTTTGTAGTTTTTTTACTCTGAACCATTTTCTTAATTGGATTTTTAATATCAGCTATTGGTTATATTTGTAAAATGTTTTATACAGAGAAAAATGTAAAGACACCTTCCCACTGCCATGTTTTTGACTTAGTTTGTTTTCAGTATTGTCAAATTTCAGTAAGTCTGTTAGAAAACCTATGTATTTTACACATGCTGTAAATAATCTGATCCTGTAAAGTAACAGATGTGTGTTCTTACTATCAAGTACTACAATTATATCACTGTGTTTGAGTTTTCTTCTTTCTTCCAACTTTGTGATCTCTTTCCAAGCACATAGCAGAGCCTCCCTAGAATGGGTTGACTGGGTTATTTGACTTTGCCCTAAGCTTTGCAAGGCCCCCTGTGGCTGGTTGTAAGAGGCATTGGGAAAAAAAGAAAAATGCCTTTTGCCAGCTAGTACTGAAGAGAGAAATAACACAGACACCTTGAGACTTATGTTCAATTAACCTTCCCTGCCTCCCAGCATTTTCACGGCAAAACCACTAACTTCTGCAAAAGTTATAAGCAATTCAACAAATATTTACAGGACTCCTAGTGGGGTGGGAGACATTCTGCCAGGGCGAGAAAGGGAGGAGTAAAGGGGAGGAGGAAACTGATGAAGAGATGGGTAAGGAGTCAAAAAGTAAATGGATTACAGACTTTTAACTCTTTCCTGTACTGATCTGTGAACTTCAGTAAGATAATATCTATAAATATTTTTTCTCATTTCAATAAGGCTAGAGGGATTTATGTAAAACCAAATGGATACCTTTTTAGTTTCAAATAAATCAATAACAACAACAATTCAAGTTAAATAAAATTAATGGAATTAGTAAGTGTAGTATTTAAACATTACAAATTTATTGCCTACTAACTTGTGACTGAGAATAACAATTTAATCAAACTAGTTCTGGGAGGCAAACCAGACTTTGGAAAGATGGATACAATTTCCTGAGAGGAGACAAGTCATATAGACTCAACTAGATAGGGATCAAAATTCTAGGTTTTCTGGTGGAATTGAATTTATACATTTATAGATAGGTTAGCTTTAAGAGTGCCTGGAAGGTGTGCCAGAGACTGATCATAGCATTATTTTATCGAATGACAATCTGGGGAGCAGTCAAACATTTGATAGCAAAATACAAGAGAATAAGAAATAAGTGGTTAAAAGAAGCACAAATTACACACAGAGGAAAAACCTAGAATAATTTATTCCAGTTGATGTGGGAGGGATTCTCAGGAAAGATTTTGTGGGATAGGGAGCACTGAGTTGAGTCTTAGAGATAACAGTGTTGATATCTGAGGCAGAGAACGGGTAAGGACTTGATCAATGTCAATTCTGTGGGCATAGGATGTATTGAAGAAATATGGAAGTATTAAAGAAATGATAGATATGCAAGAGGGTCACAGTATGTTAATGTAATCAATGATAAGTCTATATGTACAGAGGGCAGAGAATGTTGCACAGGTAACCTATGGAGAAAGCCAATATAAGGTAAAAAATGAAGCCTAAGGACTGAAGCCTGGGGAATATCAACATTTGGAGTTTGAGAAAAGATACAGATCTAGCAATGAACAATGAAAATAAAACATCTATAAAATAAGAAATAAATCAGAAGGGGGTGGAAAGTAAAAAACAAGAAGAAAGTAACACAAGAATGAAATATGTGTATCTGTATCAAGTGCTGCTAAGGTTTGAGTAAAAAGGAAACAGATAACTGATAGCCAATTTAGCAAGATGGATGTCTTTAGTGATTTGGAAGGGTTGGTTTAATTGGTTGGTGTAGGTGAAAACCTCTGCCAGTTTCCAGAGAGAAGAAAGTGGAGAAATTCAAGACAGAAAGTATTAACTGGCAACTTTCCTATAAGATTTGATTATAACGTTGTGTTATAACCTTCTATACTAAAAGAAATAGTTTTAAAAATGGCTGTAAATGGAGGGAAGAGAGAAATTATAGTCTGCATGTATGCTGAGAGCAATCATCATCTTTGACTTGGCTAGAAAGAGTGCTCTAAAAATGTTTGAGATTCAAGTTGGAAATTAATGTAGCAATAATCTAGGAGAGAGATGATGTCGAGTTTGAACTACAGCATTGACATCGGAAAGGGAGGAAAATGGAAATACAAGTAAGACGATGTAGAAATAGAATTACTAAAGTTTGGTGATTGGCTTTAGAGGAAAAGAAAAGTGCTAAAAATAATGCTACAATGTTTAGCTTTTGTGATTTGATTGATGTCATAGTTCAGAAACAAAATGTAGGTAGTAATGGGTGTCAGTTGAAGTGCATGCCTGGATTAGAACAATGCCACCACCTCTGAGATCAGCCTCACTTCACTTAGATGAGCTTACAATACTCAGGTGTCTCTCAAATGGCCTAAAGTTAGCTAATTAGAGGAATTCTCTCTGATTTTGCAAACTGGAACTAGGAAAAAAAGATCCAGTCAAAACTTCAAAATTTGAAACTCAAGTTTGAATCCTTTGGACTAAGTATTTGTCCTCCTCCTCCCCTGCAAATTTATATGTGGAAGCCCTAATCCCCCATGTAATATTACTTGAAGCTGGGGCCTCTGATAGGTTACTAGATTATGAGGGTAGAGACTTCGTGAATAGGATTAGTGCCTGGATAAGAAGAGACACAAGAGAGATGTATATATTTTTCTCTCTCCATCATGTGAGAATAACAGCAAGATGCCAGCTGTCTGCAAACCAGGTAGGAGACCCTCACTGGGAACCAAATCAGTTGACACCCTAGTCTTGAAATTCCCAGGCTCCAGAACTGTGAGGAACAAATTTCTGCTGTTTAAGCCACCCAATCTGTAATATTTTGTTACAACAGCCTGAGCAGACTAGGACAATGACAATCAGGAGTTACTAGCAATGACCTTCCTTACCCTATGGAGTGAATGGATTTTATTGGACTTCATAAAACTGACACAAATAAGGTGGAAGAACAAAGATACAGACACTTAACTATGGTTAGTCTAGTCACACCCAAGGATATGTCCAATAAATTCCTCTTTAATCTAAGTTAATTTTAGTGGAAATTCTTTATAACCCAAAAAGGACATGCTGATTGAGTAGTATGATTTAACAAGCTAAATTTTGCAAATATTATGCTTGAGATATCAACAATAGCTGGTGGATTTTAGAAATTCAGACCTGGAATTCACAAAAGAGTTCAGAACTGCAGTTTCATACTTTGGACTATCGAGGATATACTCAAACTATTGGGCAAGAACTGTGTTCTAGTTGTGTGTATAGGCATGGTAGGAATATTTTTAAATGTGTACATTGAATCATATTGTAAAATATATACATAAAAAGAACAGCAGACTAAAGCCTGCAGAAAGTAATTTTAAGAAAAGTAATCAGAGATGTAAGGAGCACAAAAATGCAGTTGTCATAGAAAGTGGGGGCATGATAATTTGGGGGAAGCAAATGTACTTAAGTGTGTGAGATTTTTTTCAAAGAGGTTGACTGTGATCATCACTATCACAAAACCACTGGGTTTGATATTTGAGAGGTTAATGACCTTTGAGAAAGCAGTTTTATTTTTACTAATAGGTAAAAATGAGAGATAAGATTATTAGGTTAAGTTAGTATATGCATTGGCAAAGAGGAGACAGTAAGCAAAAAGTACATTTTTAAGTAATATCAAGAACAAGTATAGTAACTAAAGGGAAATTCAGAGTAGAAGAAAAATATTTTCCACCCTGAAATATCTTTCCACCCTGAATAACAGTGATGCCTGAGCCTATTTTTTAGATGAAAATAAGGAAAACGGGGTAAAAGGTGAGATTGAACATGTAAAAGTATAACCAATAGAGCATGGATAAGACTATCAACATGAGAGGGAGAATTAGCCTCAGAAAGAAGGTGGGCCATGTCTTCTGTTAGAGGCAAGATGACCAACTATAGTTAAAGAAAGGTAAAGAGATATTTTAAGGTAAAAAAGTGGGGGAATGCCTGCTTTGAGGACCACAATTTTGAGAAAAGTGACCAGATATAGAAACATGAAAATACTGATAAGGATTTACGTTACCTACAGTAGCAAACAGGGTAGAGAATTATCCAGAAATGAACATGGTATGCCACTTTTTTTTTTCCTGGAAGCTGATCGTTGATTTCCAACTGATTCAAAAGATAAAATATCCAAGGACTGTGCCGTAAAAGGATACTAGGAGAGAGAACAGGTGCTGGGATTTGTTTTGTGATCTATCCTGAAAAGGATATCTCTGAATCCTATGCCACAAGGAAAGCCTGAATTTCTCAGGTGAGAGTGAGCCTTTCTAGAATGTTACCTTCGTACATGAGCAAGGGAAAAGGACTATGAATTTGCTGATAAAGCATTTCCATAAGAGAAGATTGATGTTTAGAGAAAATTGATAGCTCCTACAGGGCAACCAACTTTGTATTGCCCTATCCTTACAATAAGGAGTTTCTGGAATGAATCACTATCTTCATTTACAATAGAACAGTATTATGGAGCTTGGTATACTAGAAACACTTGCTTCAGAGGATTTTGAATGAATATACATGCATATAAAATACCATCCGTTTACAAGTTATGGATCACCTTCAAGTTTACTGCCGGTTCTTTGTTTGAACCCTGAATCAACAAAAAAGCACATTTGCTCTCCAGGCTGTGACTCTGATACACGGAGACGTCGTAATTGTTCCACATTCCTGAGTAATCATTTTCTGATGGGTTTATTGCCACCTCTGCCTTATCAGGGCATGGCACTGTTACGGACCCTGGTGATAAATTACCCTTTAGAGAGGGATAAGACAGTGCCACTTTAACAAGTGCAGTAAAGCACTTTTTATATTAGGAGAGTTCAGTGCATTTCCCATTCATCATACACCCTCAGTGATTTTACACAGATTTTACACTGCTGATTAGCTCATTAGTGGGGTTAATTGGATACATTAACTGGCAGAATTACAGCTTGACTATGAACCAGAGGCTGCAGCATTATAAATGACAGACAAACCACAGACATGCATGGCCAGCCTGAAGGAAGTTCTTCTCTTTGATTAACTTTCATTAGATTTTAAGTCTTTCCCCCTCCCCACTCCTGCAATTGACTCCGCATGAATATTTACTATGGATTTGATAAGTGAATAGATGACATTAATACACATTTCCAATCCTGTCCTCTCCTTCTAAAGTAACTCTCTGATAAATAATAAGAAAAAGTACAATTTAGAAAAGTGATAAAAAGTAGCTTATGGGGAAATCAAGAAATGATGATTGTCTAGACATTTAACAAATTATCTTCTTATGAAAGCCATGTTTTTATTGAATTGTTGATTATACATAGTGGATATTAATACTTCTCTCATGGGCTGTCCATCAGAATCACAGGGAAAGCACTTAAAAATACAGATTCCTGGACCCTGCCCTTAACCTATTAAAGTAAAACTTCTAGAGGTATGTTCAGGAATCTTTATAATTAAGAAATTCCCTAGGTGATTCTTACACAGTGAGTGTGGCGCTATGGTTAAAATAGCATGTCAGTTTGCATTAAACATCAAGCAGTGTGGAGTACTGACTTAATTAAACAAATTAAAGAGATATGTTACCATTTGAAGAAAGGCCACAAAACAAGACAAAACTTTCTTTTTAGATCAAATTCTCCCCCAGATACAGAATCTAAAGTGTTCGTGGAACTTTCTAAAGGGGGTCTTCAACTATATTTCCTTTTTTTTTTTTTTTTTTCACTTCTTCTTCTACTGGTTATCACTGCCATCATGAAAAGAAATGTTTGGTTTTATTCTTTTCCTGAGAAATTATATTTGCTTCAGTGAAGCTCTAAGAATACAGAAGATGTAAAAGTTACATTTTTGCTTTGTGTGAGTGCGAGGTAAGACAGTGTTTGGCAGCCGAGAGAGTGTTGGGCGTGTTTTGTAGTGTTAGCTCTGCTCCTTGCTTGTGAGACAACTTAAGACGTTCCAACCGCTCTGGGCCTCAATTCACTATTTGTAAGTTGGAAATCTGTTATATCTCATGTACCAGGCTAGCTATAAAGACTATATGACATTTTACCTGATTCTATGTGCATTTGTGAGAATAGTAGAAGTTGAAAAGGGTCATCTCCAAAGGAGGAGGAGAGTCAGAGTCTGGCCACTTATGCAGCTAATTCACAAAGCAGAGTGTATTTAAAAAGTAAGAGGCCAGAAGTGGTGGCTCAGCACTTTGGGAGGCTGAGGGGTGGTGGATCACCTGAAGTCAGGAGTTCAAGTTTAGCCTGGCCAACACGGGGAAACCCCATCTCTACTAAAAAAATTCAAAAATTTGTCGGGCGCAGTAGCGTGCACCTGTAATCCCAGCTACTCGGAAGGCTGAGGCAGGAGAATCGCTTGAACACAGGAGGCAGAGGTTGTGGTGAGCCAATATTGCACCACTGCATTCCAGCCTGGGTGACAGACCAAGACTCTGTCTCAGAAAAACAAACAAACAACAAAAAAGAGCATTTCCTGTGAATAACACATGCAACCTATGTGAAAAACAATCTGGCATTAAAGGAAATCTGTTGATGGTTGTAGCTAACTTTACCTCTACCTGCTACCCTTCAGGCAGACAGGAGCAGCAACCATATAAACTGTCAATTGTAAAGGCAACCACTCAATGAGGAGAAGATAAGAAAAAGGATTAGTGTGCAGAAGTGAAAAGCACAAGCACAGGAGTAGGATGAGGAGGAAGAAAAAAAGCTAAAAACTCTGTGGGTTCTTGGAGGAAAGAAAGCCAGAAGTGCCAGGAAGAGGGAGAGAAAATGTCATATATCTGAGGGGCAGGGTGTGCTTGTGTGAAAGAAATATTAGAAAAGTCTACGTAAAAATGCATGGGAGCAACTACTAAGTTACCGTGTAGGAGGGACTTTGATAAATGATTGATTGATTGACACAGAGTCTCATTCTGTCTCCCAGGCTGGAGTGCAGTGGCTCAATCTGGGCTCACTGCCACCTCTGTCTCCCAGGATCCAGTGATTCTCCCACCTCAGCCTCCCAAGTAGCTGGGACCTCAGACGTGTGCCACCACACCCAGCTAATGTTCCTATTTTTGGTAGAGATGGGGTTTCACCATGTTGTCCAGGCTGGTCTCAAATTCGTCAGCTCAGGCAATCTGTCCACCTTGGCCTCCCAAAGTGCTAGGATTATAGGTGTGAGCCTCACATACCCCACCTGATAAATTATTTAAACAGAACTGAACCCAAAGGATACATTTATAGTGATTTTACATTCTGGAATTTAGTACTAGATTTGCATTCCAGATCATGATAAACATTTTATTTTACCCGAAATAAAATGTATCATGAGATTGACGATTGCTACTGAAATTTCATTATTGAGTGAGTTGAAGGCAAATGCTCTCAGTGCTTTTCTGTAAGAGTGAAGTAAAACTTTTAAGAGTATTGTGACTTTTGTTAATAGGACATTGTGATATTTCTGGTAGCCCAGAGCCCATGAAATTGTAGCTCAAGTTCCACACACGTCAGAGAAACATTAGGTGTTTTGGCATATTGTAACTTTTAAGAAAAATTATTATTTGTTCTATATGAGAGGTTGCTTTCAGGCATTTGTTTTTCTCTCTTTGGTTGCATAATATTTTGTTTTTAAATATATTAATGAACTCTTAGGTAATAATGGCCCAAAATATGACAATGTTGTCTCTGAAAACATAAGAATGAGGACATTTCCAAACATGCATTTTAAAAAATTGTTTTCCCGTATTGTGAGAGCCAAATAAAATGTAACCTATTAAATAAATTTCTTCCTGCTCAATCAGATCTCTCTTTTCTGAAATTCTATCACATGCTCTTCATATACCTTATGAGGCACTTACTTCATGTTCTGTCATAGTTATTTGAATATTAACTTTATCTTCCTTCCTAGAATAACCATTTCTGAAAGAGAGAAATTATGTTTAATAAATTATAAAATAGCCACACTGCTAATGATTGTAATTCTCATAACGCACATAAAGTTCTGTCAAGAACAAAGAGCAAACCAAACAGAACATAGATTGTGATGAACACTGATTCCACATTCTTCCAAAGTTCATGCAATGAATTCAGCAGATATCACAGTCTAGAGGAAAAGTATGAATATACATGAATATTAAATTAACTATTTTTATATCTTAGTGGAGTCTAAAATGATAAAATAAGGGTAAATAAATGCATATTTTGAAGAGTATTGAATTAGGGAAATGGAGTATTTTCTTGAGTATATCGTAGGTTATTCTTGGCCACGCCAAGAAATGAAAACAACTTGAAGGAAAATAGACTAGACACAAATTGAACAATGTATTGAAATGTAATCATAAAGTGAAACAAAATATATGTTTAAATATGCAAAATGTAAGAGGGAATACCATTTTATTACTGTTTTGGAAGGCAACTGAGAACCAATGAAGAGTGCTAAAGGATAGAAAAAAGCAGCAAATGTATTTAAAATATTAAGTATCTCAATTTGTATTTCTCTCTTCTAAAAAGCCTTATTATTCCCCATCTTCTACAATGGAGTTCACACTTTATTTCTCCTGGACATGCTAGCACAATCACCTAGGACAGAAGCCAATCAACTAGGGCAGGAGAAGCATTGGGAGAAGAAACTTCCCAAATGAGTAGGAGCTGGAAATTGTCCTGTTGCTTTTCATCTGCCATAGGACTTGGTTGGACACTTTGGACACAGAAAATCAGTTTCGTATCTCTACTATAGAGGTATGACTTCCTTCAGTTCTTCATCAGTTGACTCTACTCATTGATTCTGGGGCCCAAATTTCAACCTCATGCTACTGCGCTGGAGCCCTATCTCTGTTAAAAGCTATGCGTAGTCTTCTCTTTCTAAGCCCAGAATCTTTTCCATATTCCTTTCAACCTGTTGGCAAGGAAGTATCTCCAAGCAGAATAAGCCAATGAGTACCAGATGCCTGACTTAATTGTGTCACATCTTGAGACCCTGCTTCAAATGGAGTTCATTGAAATCAATACCAGTGTGGATTCTAAGCCATCACACCCATTTAAATACCATTTAAATTTGAGGAAAGTAAGCCGATGATAGATCAGTTAAAATATTTAACATAACTTCTTGAAACTCTGCATGTTCACCCATGAATCACCTTTTTAATTTTCTCATTTCATTGAATAAATTTGCCTGCAAATTAGTATAAAATAGTAATATATAGAAATATAATAAATAGAGTTTTCACTGCTTAATATTTATAAAATGTAAAGCATGGATAAATACATGAATAGGATAGTAACAAAAACCAAACTGGCTAACTACAATCTGCAATCTAAATCTTGTTTCTTCAGAGCTAACTTGTCCTTTGGAAAACTTCCTTTTCTAGCATAAGGCCTAATACATAATAGGCACTCTATAAATGTTTGTTGCAAGGATAAGTGTGTTTCTCTCTGCTAGAAGTTATTAGCAAACAGAAATAAAGTACGTAAATAAGGCACGACAGGCTCATATAATAAATAAATAGCTTCATCTGAATAAAAATCCAAAATACAATATTAGTTTCAAAAGCACAGTATGATGATAATGAAATAAATGTAGATTTATTTTGCTTGATTTAAGTAGTTTAGTTAATTTGAGTACAATCTTTGAATAATTTAACTGGAGTATAGGTTAGTTAGTTATAATTTGGCTCAAGTATAGTAGAGCTTAGTTGTGGTTGGTAAGAATAAGAGTATATAGATGTGTGTGTGTGTATGTGTGTGTGTTTTCATTATACAATTCATGTCTGCATGTCTTTGAACCCAGGAAAACAAACATGTTCCGTATTGTTTACCAACACTGATTTATTGGGAGTGCCTATCTGGAGTAGTGGTCCCCAACCTTCTGGCACAAAGCACCGGTTTAATGGAAGACAATTTTCCTAGGGATGGAGGGGGAAATGGTTTCAGGATGAAACTCTTCCATCTCAGATCATCAGGCATTGGTTAGATTCTCATAAGGAGCACATGACCTAGATCCCTCGCATGTGCAGTTCACAATAGGGTTCACAGTCCTATGAGAATCTAATTCTGCCACTGATCTGACAGGTGTACGGAACTGGATCCTTCCGGTGGGTTCTTGGTCTCGCTGACTTCAAGAATGAAGCTGCGAACCGTCACGGTAAGTGTTATAGCTCTTAGGGATGGTGTGTCTGGAGTTTGTTAATTCAGATATTCAGATGTGTCCGGAGTTTCTTCCTTCCCGTGGGTTCATGGTCTCACTGATTTCAGGAGTGAAGCCGCGGACCTTCGCAGTGAGTGTTACAGCTCTTAAAGGTGGCAGGGCTGGAGTTGTATTTTCCTCCGGGTGGGTTCCTAGTCTCGCTGACTTCAGGAGTGAAGCTGCAGACCCTCGCAATGAGTGTTACAGCTCATAAACATAGTGAAGACCCAACGAGTCAGCAGCAGCAAGATTTATTGTGAAGACCAAAAGAACAAAGCTTCCACAGCAGGGAAGGGGACCCCAGTGGGTTGCTGCTGCTGGCTGGGGGTGGCCAGCTTTTATTCCCTTATCTGACCCTGCTCACATCCTGTTGATTGGTCCATTTTACAGAGTGCTGATTGGTGCATTTACAATCCTTTCACTGGACACAGAGTGCTGATTGCTGCGTTGTTACAGAGTGTTGATTGGTGAATTTACAATCCTTTAGCTAGACAGAAAAGTTATCCAAGTCCCCACTCGACCCAGGAAGCCCAGCTGGCTTCACCTCTCAACAGGAGGCAGAGCTCAGTTGGTAATGCTTGATCGCCTACCACTGACCTCCTGCTGTGCAGCCTGGTTCCCAACAGGCTACTGACTAGTAAGGTCCATGACCCGGAGGTTGGGGACCCTTGGCCTAGAGTATTACATTGGAAAATAGTATAACCCTGAGTTTGGACTAAATAGAAAAGCTCTAAGTTGAAGTTTTAATACCTGCAAAGAATTTAGGGGAAAGTGGTAGTATGTGTGTACTGTAACCCTATCTCTACACTTCCCTGAAATGATAGGAACTCTCTTTAGTATTTGGGATAAAACAAAGTTGAGTTCAAGAAATACATACTCATATAAAACAAAAAAATCATTTCTTTTATTCATTTTAGAAATGGAATTAAATAAAAAACCCAAATACATAAAATATTAGACATTGGTATTTTATAATCCCTACTCTTAAGCTACCTTGAGTTGTAACTATAGCTTGAATATAAAAGATCTTTACTGTCAAAAGCATTTATGATACTGCATATGCACTAGGATCAAGTTGCAGATACAAAGTTGAATACAGTCACTGCTCTCAAGGATTTATAATTTAGAAGATGCTTTTGGCCACAAATAGTGCCAGCCTAAAAAGTGTAGAGAGCTTAATACAAACACTATTAGTAAAAACTGGCATTCGACAGTGTTATCCACATATGTAGTCAGCATATGTATCTACTTACAGTCCTCTGAGAGAAAGGAATTAGAATATCCAGCATAACCAGATAATAATTCATGCAGTCTTGAGACCAAACAGCCACTTTGTGTATATTCCACTCCAGTGTTTTCTTCCAGAATTGTGAATGCCATTCTGTCTCTCATTGCTAGCTCTGTGCTGCCCTAGATCACAGTGCTTCTTGAAGGCTGCTAGGGAATGAACAATTTTGTTTCTATTCCCAGGATAACATCTGTAGGAAAACAACTCAGGCAGATATGTTCAGTTTTGCAAGCAAATACCACTTTCTTTTTATCTTCAGAAAGTCATTTGAGGCCTGATTATGCAGCACCTGCCAAGATGTTATTGGGTGTTTCTTTCCTTCTTAAGAAGATGTAGTTCTGATGACCCTAATTGTATTGGAAAGAAAAAGGGTCATGACTAGATGGTTATAGTCTCTTACTGGAAGGCAGATTTCTAGTTGAGACTTTTTATTTTCACTACAGCTTGTTTATGTAAATGAGAAAAAAAAGGCACACTCACACAAATCCTCCAAATAAAATGACACATACTCAGCATATCAATCTGGATTTTATCTTCCTCAAAATGGATTCATCTCTAGAAAATGTCCAATCTTTCCAACACTTCCACTTTCTGTTGTAATTAAACACCTTTTAACGTAAATTACTATATTTGACTATGTTAATTGAACTTACTTTTTATTCTTCTGCCTTACTGTGAAAAACATTTTCTTCATTACAAATAGAAAACTGAATATTTTAAGCTTTGCTATGTCATCTCTTTTACTACCTGTATCTGCTTATTAGCCATTTCATAACCTGTGAATTGCTTACATTCCATCATATGCCTCAGCAGAGACTGCTGATCCTGCCTTTGCAGTGCTCCATGATCACTGCATGGAAATTGGATAAAACAATTCCAATTATATACAATTTCTCTCTCACTTGAATTCTTCTCTAGATAGGCAAACCTTCTCACTAAAATGTGCTTAATTTGTTCTCCTCTTCACTGTGTGGAATCTCCTCTTGGCTTAACATTTTGCACTTGGCCCTTGAGAGTCACTCTCTACCCTTCTTTTTCTTACTCTGTGCACCAGTAATTGACTTTTCTGTTCTGCAGCACTAGATTTCTTTTCAAGACTTACATTTAAATTTTTTCAGTAGAATACTCCAATGGGAGATGGGTGGGTGTGCACAGAGAACTGCCACTGCATTTAAATCTCTCTATTAGCTTGTGGTTACCAGTGGCTGGTTCCTTTACTGTGAGCCACAGCTGCTGTTGGGCAGCACCCTTCTAAAGATGCAAGTCCTGCCATATTCAATCCTAGGAGAGGCAGAGGTCGCCAGCTGTTGCCAATCCATGTGATACTTCACCTTCCTTCTTGATCTCCGGTAAGTGTGTCTATAAAATTGTAAAATGTCCTTTATTAAACTCTTTTCAATGACCATTTTTAAGTATGCAATATATATTTCCTGCTAGATCTCTGCTAGATACATGCCCTGCCTCACCTTAACCAACATCAACAAAGACTAAGAAGATAACAAATGAAAATATTGAAAGGTCAGGTACAGTGACCCACGCCTTTAATCCCAGCACTTTGGGAGGCAAAGGTGGGCAGATTGCTTGAGGCCAGGAGTTCCAGAACAGTCTGGCCAACATGGCAAAACCCATCTCTACTAAAATTACAAGCATTGGCTGGGTGTGGTGGTACACACCTGTATTCCCAGCTACATCGGGAAGCTGAGGCATGAGAATTGATTGAACCCAGGAGGCCACGGTTGCAATGAGTCAAGACCATTCCACTGCATTCCAGCCTGGGCAATAGAATGAGACTCTGTCTAAAATAAAATAAAATAAAATAAATAATTAATTAATAGCAGATTTAAAAAGAGAAAATATGGAAAGTGTCATTAAAAAAACAACAGAACATATAAGAAACAAATGTAAATTTTTAAATAGAAAAAACATGAATAACCACCATAGGAACTGGGTAAGCAGTGCATGGAATCTCTTTATTTCTTATAACGGCAGGTAGGTCTACAATTATCTCAGAATTAAAGCTTAATTTTAAAAATCTATTTTAGAAAAAGAAAAACGTGATTTTACTTTGAAAGTATTAGTACTCAGGGTAAAAATAAAAGACCCCAAATAATAACTTTTCATCATACCTTTAAACTCTAAACCATAGTATTGACACTATTTTCAAAACTCCGTAAGAGTTTTTTACCTAGAATCTGCCTCTCATTACCTTTACAGGTTATTTGGTAAAAGCACTTTTGGGAAATAAATAAGTGACTATTTTTATCTTTTAATTATGGAGCAACTAGTAGCAATATTTTCTATATTAGGGATATCAATGAGTAGCTATGGCCAGTCTATGTAGGGCCTTATAGAACCTGATACAGGTTTAGAATTTTATTATAATTTGTGAGTCAGGTTAAGAATAAGAGTAAAGTTTACATTAGAATTAGCCTATAATCTTTGTTTATTCTTTCATTTACAAAATAATATTTTTCATATTATATAATTTATTCTGTGAGAATTTCGATTTATGATTTGAACTTACCTAAATTGCTTAAATAGCTTTTTGCCACCTCCAGATAACATAAATATTCTTATACATTTTTCCAATATGTTAATACTTATTTTAACTTTACATTTAGAATTTTAATACATCCAAAATTTATTATTGTATGTTATAAAGTAAAAGTTTATATATTTTTTTCTTAATAGACTATTGGGCACCCTAGAATCATTTTTGAAACACATTTGTCTCCTACGTGTTTGGTCATATTATTATATTATTATTTCCACATAAATACTTTGATCAATTTCTTTACTTTCTACTTTTTCCACTGACATCTTAGACATTTACTATAAAAATATCACACTATTCTGATTAAAGTAGCTTGGCAGCCAATGGGCAGGTACCTCTTCACTATTTTTTTTATTATTTGTTTAGGAATTTCATACTATTTTTCCATATGAACTTTAAAATAATTTTCTGTTTTAAAAATGTCCATTGTAATTCTGTTGATATCAAATTAAATGCATATATTTATATAACCAGATGACTATTTTTACAATATGATGTCTTTCCTTTATTGTATGTATTCATTTATTCAGGCATCTATTTTCCCAAAAGTGCATTTCACTTATTATTTGTGTGTGTGTGTGTGTGTGCGCGCCCGCGCGCGCACGTACAATATTTAAATTAAGCTTCTGGTAATAGGAGAAGGCCAGCGGTTTGCCTGTTAAATGTATGTTAAAATTCGTAAGTAATACCAACCTGGCTTTGAAAATCTTTTTAAGTTTTGAAACGTTCAATCGTTTATCGCTTTTTACACCAGTTATTATCATATATACTTTTGCTGGGAAATCATCAAAGATGTCATACATTTGCACAGACTATCACTTATAGTAATTTAAATCACTTTCATGTTTGTAGTTCTATCCAGTTTCTCAATCCTCAGGTTTTATGTATTCTTTTTCTCTCTCTTTTTTTTGTTTTTTGTTTTTTGAGACGGAGTCTCGCTCTGTAGCCCAGGCTGGAGTGCAGTGGCGCGATCTCTGTTCACTGTAAGCTCCGCGTCCCGGGTTCAAGCGGTTGTCCTGCTTCAGCCTTCTGAGTAGCCGGGACTACAGGCACGTGCCACCGCGCCCAGCTATTTTATCGTATTTTTCATTAGAGACGAGGTTTCACCGTGTTAGCCTGGATGATCTCTATCTCCTGACCTTGTGATTCACCCGCCTCGGCCTCTCAATTTTCTCTCTTTCTTAATAATACTTTATAAGGAAAGAGTAGTTGATTATATTATAATTTTATATTAGTTTGTTTTCTACTTTGAGGCTAATCTAAGCTTTTATCATACTTATTCAACTCAATATTTTTAGTTTATTTTGTTGTTCTTTTTCTATTTTCATAACTAAATAATAACATACATTTTCTACTATTTCTGAAAAAAAGAAAAGTATTTAAACAAATATGGTTTATCAGGAGCTTTGATATGTTGTCTTAAAAACGTCTTTTTAATTTAGATATGGTTTACATTTTAAATTTCCATTTATTTAATCGGCTTATTTTTGTTGTTGGCTTTTCAGATTTATTACATGAAAGTCTGAGAACAAGGTCTCTAAAATCCTTGCTCTTAGCATTTATTGAGGCTGTTAGCCACCAAGTGCAAGATTTATTTTTGTAAGGGTTTCACAGACAAAAGAGAAGAATGTGTTTTTCTCTGTTGATTCAGACATTCTCTTACCTTTGGGTTTATAGTCCAGTTTCCGAATTACTTTTTCCCTACTCTTGAAGTGACAGCGATTGTAAGGATGGGGAAGCAATTATGTGGGGGAGAGACAATACAGTCTACATCAGTTGCTTCAGAAAGTGATGTGCCATTGTTGCTCATTGTGGTCCCTCAGTGATTCTGTGATCGCTACTGTATAATATGATTTTAGCTGCTTTCCCTTCTGTTTGAATTAATGTTTCTTTGTTGCTCTTAGCTAACATGTTATTCAAATTCAAAACATTATTATACTTTTCTCTTTTCTATTTCAGATTAAATCTTATTGACAAACTTGATTCCTAATCATTTTATTGTCAATCCCCTTAAGGTACAACCAGCAGCCTTCGTGCTTTTAGAAACAGCAAGGGAGCTCAATTAGTTGAGCTGACACCTTAAAGGCTTACTGTTAAAAATACCTATAAATCAAAACTCATAAAACACATTAACATTTTTAAGCAAAATTCTCCCAAAGGCCACTTAAAGGAGGATAAATATGAGCTTTCTTTCCACGTGTCTCATATCATTGCTTTTTTAATATTTTTCTCTTTGATATTTTGGAGGGGACAATCATGCCATTATATGTCTGCTTTAGAAAAGCCATTTTAAACAACTAATGTGAGAAAAATCAATCTGAACTCACAATCCATTTTAAGCACCATTATAGTAAAACGTCTGTCTGCATATAACATATGTGCCCATGTTTAAGATGCTTGGAGAAATGTACTACATCCATAAAAGATATAGTTGATGTAAAAGTATTGATCTTACAAAATGTAAGGGGCAAGAAGTGTATTACTGAGTGGATATAATTTCTAAAAATTACCTAGTGAAAATTCAAGAATAATGGTTTATATCTGGGATAGTTTTTCATGTAATTTCATTCACGCCAATAAGGAATAGTTACCATGCAGCAATTCTTTCCAATATTAATCACGAACACAAAAACACACACACGTGCAAACCCACATAAAATTGAAGGAACACATATGTGCACTTGCATGCACTTAACTGTGCCTACACATACACTCACATAGACATACACACACATACATAACCTTGAATATCTCTAACTTTGGGGGCCCTGTTGTTTGTTCATTTCAAACTGAAATTATGCATAAGAAGAATTTTTTCCCAAAACATTCTAGGCCACCAGAGACTTATAAAAGCAAACGTCTTGGGAATAGGGACTGAGAATTTGTCTATAGACTATCTTCCCCACTACCACCCCAGACAGTGTCATGCAAAGAGTTCCTGAACCATTATACTTTCTCATAAGCATAACAAACCTTGACATAATAATAAGAATGACATCTAAAACATAATTTATTTTATCTTGTTGTTCTACTATTTAGCAAAATTTTAGTCAACTTTTCTCCTAAGATTGACACATTTTAAACGAAGAAACAAATAAGAGACCTTACTTAATAAACTCTAGTCCAGATCCTCTTAATTACTAGCAATGGAACTCTGCTTAAATTTCAGTTTTTCTAAGCCTCATTTTTCTCATCTGAAAAATGAGAATAATAAACTTCCTTCTTTTCCTTATAAGCCCCAGCAAGTGAACTAAAATATGAATATTTTAACTGTAAAGCAGTAGACAACATTACTAGCTTTTAAATAGCCCTATTAATATATTTTGACATTTCCCTTCTTTATCACTAGTAAATAAAAATTGTAAATTTATATTCTGTCTGCTAGTTCAAAGAACCAGAAAAATACATTTATCAAGGTGAAGTATGGTTGTTTCTAAACAAAATCTTCCTAAAAAGCTTTCCACCATATAAAGAGAACATAGTTTTGTGAGAAGTGCACTGAAGTGAGAATTAAAGTACAGAATTCCACTGATAACTTGATGACAATCAAAGATCTGATATTCTGCATTCTCCAAGTACCACTGAAATTGAAATCTGGAAATGTGGCTAAAGGTCTTTTTTTATTTTTGTTTTTTGAGTCAGAGTCTTGCTCTGTCACCCAGACTGCAGTGCAGTGGTTTTTTGAGGCTCACTATAGCTTCAAACTCTTGGGGTCAGATGATCCTCAGCCTCCCAGTGGTCTTTGTAGACAGCCTGATGGAGTCTCATGGCACAGAAGATTAATTAAACATGTCTTTCAATTCTAATAAAGTTCTGCATTTCAAAACAAACAAACAAACAAACAAACAAATAAATAAGGTACAGAATTCCAAATCCTACTTTGGCCAAGAGTTAGCTATAGCGTTTGGACCAAATGGACTTACTATTCTTGAGCTGATTTAGACTTAAATTGTTTCTGTGTTATTAGTTATATCCATATCTACATTTATATTCCTATAAATTTTAGATTAAGGACGCATAAGCTCTTTGGTTAAACTATTATTAAATGTTGACTCAACCACAATTTTCACTATTCTGCTTAAGAAAAACTGCTATTTTAAAAATCTCAATTGCTCCTCGTCCAAAACATTAGAGATTTGTTAATCTTCATTTTCACAGTGATTGTGCTCATGATGATTCCAAAAATCACATTGTTGTTAACGTTAGTTAATAATAATTATGTCAGATCACATAATAATTTTAAGCTTTTGTCATCTTGAAGTGGAGTCTGTTTTCCCACTTCTTGATCCTGGGTAGGCTGTGTGTCATGCTTTAACCAATAGAAATGTAAAAGAAGCAACTTCCTAGCCTATCTGTGACAAAAGCTTTCTTACTGCCATGTGACTAATCCCAGACTAATCTACTGAATAATGAGTGAACATAGGCAAGTTGCCTGCCCCCTCTCAACCCTCTGTTGCTCTGGCCACCAGTTACCCGGTCATCAGGGGCAGAGCTGTCTTCTGAACTGCAGCTCACTGCAAATGTCAGTGAGACCAAATTGTCCCGCTGAGCCCAACCCCAAATGCTATATATAGAACTGTGAGCTAAATAAATTATAGTTTTAAGGCACTAAGTATTGGAGGGTTTTCTAAACAAAAAATAAATAAATAGAAATAACCAGAAAAATAAAAAGAAAATCTAACTGTGGATATTAACAAATGATAAGCTGATTCTAAAATTTATATTGAGAGGCAAAGATACTAGAATAGACAAAACGATTCTGAGAAAGAAGAACAAAGCTGGAGGAGTCACATAACTTTATTTCAAGACTCACTGGGAGGTTACAGTAATTAAGACAGTGTGATAATGGATAAATAATGGAAACACAGATCAATGGGACAGAATTGAGAAATACTAACAAAATTAACTGATTTTTCCAAAGTTGCAAAGTAAATTCAAAGGAGAAATAGCAATTTGGAGAAACGACTGGGGCAGGAAAAATAAAAAATGAGTCTGGGGCACTTTGTAGTGACAGTCAAAAAGAACATGCTGAAAATAGAATCAGAGCATGCCAAAGAGAGAGCAGAGCCAATTTGAAAGCGCTTCCAATGGCTAAAGCTGGAACAACTGAGCAACAAAAATAAATAACAGTATTGAAATACAACTCACAGTGTAAAATAAATATCCATAGCTCCATGCTATATAAATAATTAATTGAATAAATAAATAAATTGAATAGACAAATCTATAAAATCTATAAAAAGAATTCAGAATAGTTTATGTAAAAACTTCCCACGATGGGGAGTTTATTTTCCCCACTTCTTGAGTATAAACTGCCCTTAGTGACTTATTTAAAAGATTAAAATTTAAAAAGGGATGAAAAACTAGTTTATAGTGGAGAAGTTTGGCAAACGTTCAAGACATCAAAGTTACTATCACCAGAAATAAAATGCCATGTTTATAACACATACCCCGATAACCATGTGATAAGAAGACAATCACAACTGTAAAACTGTATTCTTCTCCATAACCCACATCCCTAGTCACACCAGCAGAAAAGAAAAAAAAAAAGAAAAGAAAATGAGGGATGTCCTACAACACTTTCAGGATCTTTAAAAGTAAGGAAATATTGAGTAAATATCCAGGCAACAGGAGACTAAGAAGAAATAATGATTAAATGTAAGGTTGTTTCCTAGATTGGATTCTAGAACAGAAAAAAGACATTAGTAGAACGTTAATGGCGAATGAGGTGAACAGATGTGATTATAAAAAGGCAAACATAAGAGATCCTTGTAGTGTTCAACTGCTCTACATCCTGACTGTGGTTGTAAACACATAAACCTAAACATGTGATAAAATGGCATAGAAATAAATACACACACACCAGTACAAGTAATACTGAGGAAATTTGAATAAGTCCTGTAAGACACATGTTAATATCCTCAATGTGATAGTGTACTATATATATTTGCAAGATGTTACCATTAGGGA
Source organism: Macaca mulatta (assembly GCF_049350105.2). Lineage (NCBI taxonomy): Eukaryota > Metazoa > Chordata > Mammalia > Primates > Cercopithecidae > Macaca > Macaca mulatta. The sequence goes on along the minus strand of NC_133410.1, from coordinate 105,944,514 downwards.
AATCAGGCGAAGAATACAGATAATCTTGATGTATTTTTTACAAATGCATGCAAATCTACAATCACCTCAAATTTTTAAAAATAGTATAACTTTAAAAATTAATCTGACAAAAAAAGGATAGCCTGTTTGATATTCACTTTGAGATGGGCACTGGTAAGTTTGGTGTCATAAAACTACACACTTTGCCACGGTCTGGGATGGGAGAAAGCAAGTAGCCTAACCAGAGTGTTCCACATGAGTTAGCTATGTGAGATGGTGGTTGAGCTACTCCATTAGGCATTAATTAAGTGAGTGATGTAAGAAGACTTTCCACAAAGAAGGAATAGTGTGAATGGAACCATGTAGACCAGAAGCAGCATGACAGCATATTATGAGAGAGAATAGTATGAGGACAGAGGAAGTGAAGACTAAGACATAAGGCAGCTAGCTGCCAGGCCACCAAACATCTTTTATGTCACAATCAAGAGATTGGAGTTTTTATAGAAGTGATGAAGAGTCAATGGACTGATTATATATGGCATTTATAATTGGAACTAGGGGCACTAGATTCAGAAATATTTGCTCAAATTTCATAACCAACTGAGATAATCTCTTTGAGCATGGCAAAGATAAATGGTGATAATGAGGGAGTAGAAAGAGGATAGATTAAATATCTTCTGTAGTCTTTAAAGACACATTGATTACTTACAGAGGGCTAAAGGATGAAAGTTACAGAGAATGCGTTTTGCCTTAAGTGACTGAGTGTGAGGTGGGGTATTTGTCAGAGGCAAATAACCCAGGAGGACCAGCAGGTATGAAGGAAAATAAAGTGAATTCAGTTGTAGCCTTCTGGCTGAAAGTGTCTAGCACAGCTCCAGCAGGATATAAAGTCCCAGGAAATGGCCCACTACTCTCTTTATGTCCAAATGTTCCCTAAATTTCTATCAGAGTACCTATAACATTTTATTCTATGTAGATTGATTTAAAGCTGCTAAACTCAAAGCCCTCAAAATCAAGAGCTATTTTATGTACCTTTTTGTTAGAATCTAGCACATTTTCTGGCACATGGAAGGTGTGACAGGATGTTAAAATGGGCTATTTCTGTTTCAGAATTTTTGAAAAGACTCACAGGCCAAGAACAATTGTTTCCATGCACTCCACACCCTAAAACAAGGTTCTAGAGACTTTTGTAAGACATATTAAGGGATTGTAATAAGATGTTGCCAGGATTAGCCCATTTCTCCCCTTTGTTCTTATTGTTATTGTAAAGGGGAATTGGGTATTGTATAGAACAGGAAATGAGAACTTGAGGAGATAATATTTTGGAATTATTTTTTGAAAGTGAATCACCGTTGGAATTCTGTGACATTTGCTCCTCTACCCAATGGAGAAAGGCGAGGAGAATGTAATGTTTCTTTACTACCTCAAGTCAGGTGAGCGGGTCTTCACGGAAATTGTTTGGAGAGCCTAATACGAATTTTCTGAAGCTTGAGGGATTTGGGTTCTAGCATTTGACTCCTACAGAATAAGTCAAAACAATAAAACACTTGAATTATATATATATCTGAAATGTCAAAATAAAAAAAGGAAAAGAAAGATAGGCCTATGATGGAGAAAACCTTATTTCCTCTGAAGGTAGGGCAAATACCATGTGTTTGGGACCTCATGAGAATTCTGAAGTTAGTTGGCCTAGGGTCATCTTAACAATAGCCCTGAAAGGGATAAAGGGTTTCCATCAGAGAGGTGATTACACGCAGACCAATGGCTGACAGGGGTGGTCAAAAGAGGAGTAGATGAATGTCAAGGGAATTACAGGTACAAGTTCCATCTGGAGGATCTCTGAGGAACTCACAGAAACCCCATAAGAGAAAGAACCAAAAATTTTCTCTACCACACTGCATATGTTGACACCAAATTCTAAGTTTAATAATCTAGTTAGGTCTTTAATATCTCCTATCTTCCTTCTATCCCCAGCAACCCAATAAAAGCCAGCAAGGGAAGGTAGGATTAGAGAAGTGATTTCATAAATATAGTCCTGGAGCAGGAGAAGCACTAAAGAACTTGGTAGAAATCAAATTCTCAGGCCCCATAAGACCCTACTGAATCAGAAATGCTCAGGGAGAGGCAAAGCATCTGAGAGCAATTAAAGATTCCTCCAGGTGGATCCGATTCATGCTAACATCTGATAATCAATCAGTTAGAGAAATGAAGAGCGAAAGGGGTTTCACTGCACCACATTTGCCCATTACAGGCCTGAGATGTAGAAGGAAAAGAGCTCCCAGACAGATCAAGAGGACATTTGAATAGGATATAAATGTTAAATAACTGAAATTGAGACTTCCTTTTGTCCTAGAAAGGACTCAAAGAATAGATAGTCCAGACGCAAGAGAAGAGGAAGGAATGAGTTTAGAGAGTGTGTTTGATAAGAAAAGTGGGAAAATAGACCCTTTTTTTGATTGTTTCCTGCAGAGTTTAGTTAATACAATAAACTTGTCAGGAAGCTACCAAATATACGTGTACATATATTTGAGTAAGTTTATTATACAAGTCTGAAGTTCAAGTGAAAAGTTAGAAGAGATAATTATTTTGCTATCCATTGCATATGGATGTTTGTTAAATCCCTGAGAAATATGGAGAAATGTAGAAACCATCAGGGAACAAAACATAGGAGCCTGAAAACAGCAATATTTAAATAAGAGCTGAAGGAAGAAGATCTCACAGGCGGATGTAAACAGAATTGTTAGAAATGCCAAAGAAAAGCTAAGAGAAAGTGGTACTATACATGGCAAAGCAGAAGACTCAAAGAAAAGAAATAAATTATGAATGGTTTAAATTTCCCCTAGAGACCAGAGAGTATATGTGAAAATGTGGATTATTTTTCTTCCCCAAAAGCTTAGCAGGCAACAGAGGAAAGATAGGCCAGGAGTTGGAGTTGAGAGTAGGAGGAGAAGGAAAGATTCTAATTCACATGAGACAGAATGTGGAGGATATTTATAAAGTGTGGGTAAAATAACTACAATAATGGAATTGGAATGTTCCTAACACAAAGAAATGACAAATGCTTGAGATGAGGAATATCCCAATTACCCTGATTTGATCATTACATATTTTATGCTTGTATCAAGATATCACGTGTACCCCACAAATATGTACAATTAGTACGTATTCATAATAATTAAAAATTAATTTTTTAAGGAACCATTAGATATAAAGATGCTGAGCATGTAGGAGCAAGTTGTAGTGACACGGCAAGATCCAGAGAGGGTGGAGGAAGGGAGGGATAATGGGCACAGGGGAACAATTTTGTTATTGGTTAAACAGCTGGTTGTTTAAACACATTTTTATGATGGTTCTTTCACAACAGCAATTGAATGTCTATTAATTATTTAAGTGTAATAGTTAGATAGTAGGTGGTTCCAGAAACTCTTTGCCTTTTGTTAATCACCTAAAGTAGCACAAATTTAAATTATCATGAGGTCTAATGCTACAAAATATCAGCTAATAATTCCTTATTATGCCCACGCATGGTGAATTTCAAATAACACTGACATTTCCTGGCAGTAGCATCTATTTACCCCCAATTAGAACTTCACTTATTATTTCCATACTGACACTAAATATGATAGATGAATCAGCCCATCTTGCAGTTTGTATTCACATGGTTCTCCTTTCCTTATGTATATTTTGGCATTTATGTATCTTACTGATGATTGGAGCAAGGGTTATGGCTGCTTATCAGGCAACTAAAAAACAGAAGGATTTATATAGAAATGTTCAACCTTAAAATTCACAGCTTTTACTTATCCAATAACTTATTAATTCTTTGAACAAATATTTGTTACAATAGGTAGTTTAGCTAAGATGACACAGCCAGGAACAGGATATATGTGCCCCTTCCTCTTGGAAATTCAAAAATCACAAGAAAGATACTGGCAATTGAACAAAAAATTATCAAATAGTGAGATGCATGCTAGGCATCTTTCTATTACATAGGTGCACACATAGAGAATTGGTTGAGGACATGAGAGGGAACATTACAGAGGAAAAGTTGAGCAGGGCACAAATACTACAGGGTTTACATCAGCATTATACAGTAATATTATAGAGATTTAGTCATGAGAAATGGCTGCTCCAAGAAGGCAAGTAGGCACAGAAATCATACGATTAATCTATAAGTATATAAATAAGTTAAGGATCTGTTGTAATAACCTTAGTGAAAACAATGTTTGGTATTTTACTCATACCAATGAGAATGAAGATACATATACAAATTTTATATACATATATATATATGATGCATGTACCATTGGTTGATCTTATCCAAGAAGGACAAAAACTTAACCCCCCAAATTTCTCCTGGGATTGGATGGATAGGCTCAAGATGCTATAGTTCACCTAAGGCATTACATGTCCTGGATAAAGAAAAGCGAGGATGGAACAAATTTATGGCTGTGTCTGAAGAAAACGTCCCTCTACTATTTTGATCAATTTAATTGACCACTTAGTGCAAAATAATAGTGGGATTTTTAGGAGAGGGTTCGGGTTATCTGGAAGATAGAGATGACTCCCAAATCATAACTGACTCCCTTCGTGATTAAAAAGAAAAGTAGATGAACCAATAGGGTGGCATGCTGGGGTCATTAGCAAGTTAAACCATTGTCCCTCTACTTACACAATGAGTCTGACTGCATTAAGGCATTGACTGTTCTATATGGAAGCCATCTCACAGACTCACAAATTTCAGGCACTGGTAGCATACCACTATTCACAATGTGATATTCCCTTCCTATTCATGTAACACAATGCTGGTCTGACCAACATCAGGTAGGAAAGAGATAAAAGATTAGTAGTTTTTTCTTTAATCAAGCAAAATGTTTATTCAAAAAATTACTTAAGGCTTAAAGTAGTTTGGGTAATGACCAAGTTCAAAATATGGCCATGGGGATGGTTGTTGCAAGTGGAGAAACTTACGAGCAAATTAGTCATCAGGAATGTCTGGGTCAAGGAACTGGGAACCCAGTGTGTTGTGTGTGGGCTTTTATATGGACATTTAATCATTCAGGATGATGGAAAACATTTCAATGGAGAATAAGACAAGAAAAAGCTAGGTAACAAAGTTATCAATGAGAGAGAAGAAAAGGTCAAGAACCATTTTTAAAGTCTGAAGAAGGATCACCGACTACATAGCCAACTGGTATAAGCCTCAGAGAGCACTGGACTCGGTTTTACATGAGAATTAGCAGCAATGGTATAGACAAGACAATGGAAATCTAAAGCTATACCAATCCCACTTGATACTTACATGCCAGTGCAGTGTAGGAGAATAACTTCCTTTTGAATGTTCTACAGAGAAATTATATCCACCAGACCACAAGATTAAAGAAAAAGGATGAGTTCGTAATAAAGTTTAATCATGGAATAAGAGTTTCAGAATTCGCAGTGGACATATTTGGGAACAAGGATAGGAAAAAAGAAAGCCTTGAAAGAGTATACTGGTGGAAGCACAGGACAGAATAAATTATGAAACACGTTATAGTTTGGGCGCTGCTCAAGGGTTTCAAGAATGTGAAGAATGGTAGAGAGTAAATTTTGTGTACTAAGATACATTTATTAAGATGGTGTGCATGCAAAGAGAGTGCTATATAAGGTTGGTTGTAAAGAAAGTAATAAAATGTTACTATATTAAAATTATTAAAACTTCTGTTATGTTATCAGTTAAACAACAAAATTCCCAAAGTGTTTTATATACCTTTAGTCGATTGATGAAGCACTGCACTTATGGAGAAATATGATTAGAATACTCCAAGACAGATTTTCTTTAGTATTTGATAATCATTAATCATACATATTATCATTAATATCTCTACACAGATACAAATTTTTTTCCTTTTTCTTTTTTTTTTTTCCTCGTTTTAGAGACGGAGTCTCACTCTTCCGCCAGGGTGGAGTGTGGTGGCGCGATTTCGGCTCACTGCAACCTCTGCCTCCCTGGTTCAAGCGATTCTCCTGCCTCAGCCTCCTGAGTAGCTGGGATTATAGGCATGCACCACCATCCCCAAATAATTTTTGTACTTTTTAGTAGAGACGGGGTTTTACCATGTTGGCCAGGACAGTCTCAATCTCCTGACCTCGTGATCTGCCCGCCTTGGCCTCCCAAAATGCTGGGATTATAGGTGAGAACCACCCTGCTCAGCCTTTTTTATTTTTATTTTTATTTTTTGCTATTTTTATAGGTCATCTTTTGACACAGGAACCAGATACTCTAATTCTATTATCATTAAAATTGTTGCTATGTAACACTTTCTATCTAGGGCAACTATAAAAATGTGAATACTTAATTCATGTTGGGATTTTGTTATATGATTATCAATTTTGTACTCTGTCAAACAAATGATTTTGTACATTATAATATATTCAATTTTTGAATTTCCAGAAATAATTTTGATAAAAAATATTTTAAGAGGGGGAGGCTTGGTGGCTCACAGCTGTAATCACAGCACTCTTGGAGGCCGTGGCGGGTGGATCACTTGAACTCAGGAGTTTGAGACCATCCTGGCCAACATGGTGAAACCCTGTCTCTACTAAAAATACAAAAATTAGCAGTGGATGGTGGCTTCTACCTGTAGTCCCAGCCATTCAGGAGGCTGAGGTGGAAGCATCACCTGAGCCCAGGGAGGTCAAGGCTACAGTGAGCCATGATAGTGCCACTGCACTTCAGCCTGGGCAACAGAGTGAGACTCCCTCTAACAAAAAAGTATTTTCAAATATGGCAGTTCCAAAGCATATTTGATTTCTTAAAATGTAGATTGAAAACAATTTAATGTCATTCTTTATATATATCGGTTTTAATATGTTTTAATTTTTCCAGTTGAAATAATTTTTCAGGATGAATAAAAAGGACTGAATGGACACTACATGTAAACAGTTTACATTTATTTTTCCTAGTACATATTCTTCATATTACTGTTGTAACAGGGAAGTGGACTGGGTGCAAGGGGAACATCATTGATGGCAAGTCTTTTTCTATGTAGTGCAGTAAATAATTGCCAGGGAACTTTTGTGCTAGGTTAAGCCAGGGGTATGATTTTATTTTATTTTTATTTTTTTGCAGAACTAGGGTCCATTTTAGATAGCCATTTTAGGGATAAGTGATTCACTCTGTCCCCACAGATCATTCTAAACTCAGAATTTCTCACTTCTAGCTAAATTAGTTTTGTGTATCCAGGAATAGCTGGGGAAGTTGGATCGTACCCTTTCCTGATGGAAGGGATAGTGAATATACTGGATAAATTTCATAAAATATTGTTCCATAAAACTCTCTCCCATAGTCCCAGTTCAAATTACACTGAATGGACATAGATGTTTTAACTATGAGGTAAACATGAAGAATAAGCTCAGTAATTAAATTTCTTCTATCACAGACATTAGATACGAAAGATCCTGGCTATCCTCTCCATACCTTTAATGCCCCATCATTATAAAAAGGCAAAGGAAACTCGATGGATATGCCCTCTCTGACACACATTGTTAAATTTAATATTGATTCAATATTTAAATACAGCTGAATATCATATTATCCATAACTCAAAATAATTAACATCTTTCTTTCTCATAGTCACAGTATAATAAAATATTTAATTTATGTATTTTGAAATATGCATATTTTTATTTACATTCATGACAAAATATCCAAGCTGCTTTTATAAGGAGCCTGATAGATTCTTTGTAGATTTAATTATTTTCACTAATTTAGAGCAGGAAAAGGGTGATTACTGCAACTCGTCAAAAAGAGACTTTAAAAAAAACAACATAAAAACAGATCTCAGAAAGGCAGGAAACATATAATTCCAGGACTTACAACCATATAACAACCTTTAACATTCTTTATAAAAACCTACCTTGTTTTTTACTCATGACTAAAGGTATTCCATTCCTTAGTATTTCTACTGAAGTCAAAAGCCTGAGAAAGAAATTAGTCTGGCCTGAGTCATCTTCCAACCTTATACACTGCAGCCAGAATTCTGTGATTGACAGCTTTACTAAAATCAATTTGAACAGAAGACATCTCAAGAAAATTGAGCCTGGATGAGTAATCTACACTCACACTATTTATTTTTATTATTTATTTCATATTGTTTTATTGCTATACTACACACACACACACACACACACACACACGCATACAATAACACCACCTTTCTCCATATTCTTTATATTCACTTCCAAAAATGCCCTGTCTACAAAACTGACCAACTTAAAATTGCAAACAAATTCATGACACGTCAAAGAGAGGCAATCTAAAATAATATCTAGTTAAAGCCTACAGAAGTATATGAGGCTTCCTTGATCTGAATTCAGTATCTTTAGGAAGTATTACTGACTTACAGAAGATTTGGTGTTAAAAATATTCCCCAAAATCACATGTACTGGAAATGAAAATGAAAGACCAAACTTCTTGTCCAATCTTTCAGTCTGAAGCCTTCCAAGAACCTAATTTTCTAGTCCATTAGTCATAACTCATGAATTATTGTAGACCCTGACCCCAGGCTGTCACTCTTTTTAAGTAAAGCAAAAAAGAAAAAGTAATGATGAAGTTTTTGCCTAATCAGATAATTTTCCTTTTGTCCTTAGGGACTTCCTATTAATGAGGCTGTAATATTTCAGTTGCCCTCTTATTGCTGTTGTCTGCACATTTTCAGAGCCATCTGTAATGTGGGCAAGAGGTTTTCTATTCCTTATTTAATTGAACTGAGGCACTCCTTTGGTTTCAGTTGGTCGTGAGGAAGTAGTAGGCATGCAAGGTACTTGAGAAATAGTAACTAATGCAACTTGTGTGTTCCTTCTGAGCCGGCTCAGCCCTCCCATATGCCAAGCTTAATGATAGCACAAATTGTCTAGCATTCCCACTTTAAAGCCAGATGAGTGAGATAAGGCTGGGTCCCTGTTGTCATTTTAAATTCTAGTGGCACCTGCTAGGCCAGAGGTAAGAAGGCTATCACCCTCAAAGGTCAGCGATAAACCAGAATCTGTGTCTTAAACCATCTTCAAATCCTTCTGAATAAAACTCTTTAACTTTTCTGATCTGTTTTACCAATTCTAGATTTTCTCAAGTTTAAATGCATGTTATCTTGTAAATAATAATATGAGGAGCATGGTAGGAGGAGAAGAGGTAACTTTTCTCTATAGGAGGAGTACATTATCTCCAGTCAGACAGGACACAATGCAAATAACTTTTAAGGAATTTGGGAATTTGGGATGCTGCAAATACTTTTAATCTTCCTAAAAACAATATGATCATCTTAAAGTTTTCACCTAGAAGGCAACTATCAATCAAATTCAGTAACTCCTACAATCAGTCTCTACATACTATTTTCAGCAACAGCAGTTACAATGTTCTTTCATTGTGGTCTCACAAAACTCCTAAGTGATGAAAATTTCAAATTTTATTTTATTTGTTTTCAAATATTTAAGTATTCATTGCTTTAAAAACAATCTTCAAAAAGCATTTCTTCTCTTTTTTATATTGATCTACCTTAGAGGTTTCGTAATCTTCCAAAACAATATCAAAAGGAACATTACACTAGGAGGTCACATAGAGTAACTTGATAAACAGAGACTAACACTGAAAGGCATGGACTAATTCTGTTTTATCCAGAATATAAACAGAAAACTCAATTCCATTTTCCCAATCTGAGCTTGATAACTTGATAACAAATTAAAATACCTCATGTTTCCTGATGGTCTTTTTTCCTATAGCTCCTGTGATGTATCAATTTTTTTATTACTTAGGATATTTGATTATCAACAAGTTCTAATTTCAGCTAACTTAATAAAAGGGAGGAAAGAAAAGTAAATGGGGGTTTATTTTAAGAATTGCATAGCTCAGAAAATAAAAATTATTATTATAGGGCAAGATCTCAAGAATGACAGAAATCAGGGCAACTTGACATCTATCACAGCAGCAGAAACTCTGGCAGCATCTCTCCAGGATGAAGCAGCCAACAAGTCAATTCCCACCACTTTCATCCATATGTGTATCTGAAAGAGATTCTGAATTGGCTCCTGGCCTATCTACAAGGAGTGGGGCTGTTCCTGGATTAGCAGCCTACCAGAACCATCTGGTTCTGGAGTAGAAGGCTATTACCAAAGGAATGTTAATGGGAAAGATACTAAATAGTATAGGTTATTCCCAGATATACTTATTTCTTATTTGGATATTTTCTTTACCTGACTCAAAATTTCTTAATATGCAATTCTCAAATTAATTAGGGTCTCTATTATGTCCCCCAACTAAGAAATATTTGTAAGACAGGAAAGGTAAAAAATGGAGGAATGGAAAACAATGCTAATTTTACCCTCTTGCTATTAAGTGTTAAACTGATTTAAGATTTTTTGTGTGTCATTGTTCTTTAAATCAAATTTTTTATTTAAAGTCCTTTAAATCAGGTCATTTATTCCTAATTACATGGCTAGTTGTAATTATTATTCCCATTAAGGATCTTGTCCAAAATTACATAGTTAGGTATTGGTTGAATTAAGATTAAAACCTCAATTTTGTCTGAACCAAGAGGCTACACCACTCTTAATAATCAAGCAATGTGGCCTCATTAGATAAACCCAATTATGTAAAATTCTTGAATCAAAGAAGTTTTAAATGCTCAAAAAGTCTAAATGCGTTTTAAGAAATGCCATCCATACATAAAAATGTCAGTTCCTCCAAGTTGTTCTGAGTAATAATAATGCTTATCACTTATGCAATGTTTAAATTCAAAGCTTCTTAAGGCCAGATCTATTCTAATCTATTAAAAGTGTGATTGTATTAGCTGAGGTCTTTCTATCCTTTCGCCATATTGTATGGCACTTTCAATAGGAGAATATGTGGTGACAAGAGATGAACACCAGAAGTGCCCCAGGTACTTTAAGCTCCATATATCCCAAAAATAAATAATCATCCTCCTTCTCAAAGGTATTCGCCCACCTAAGCGTCCTAGTCTTTTTGGTTGAGTATAACACCATTCATATTTCTAAGCCAAAAATCTTACAATTGTTAACTTTTTTCTCTTAAAATCTACTCTTCCAATAAGACACCAAATTCATTTAAGTATATCAGAAACATCTCCCAAATTTAAGCATTTATTTTCATCCAGTCTCACCACCCTTTTTAGTTTAGTTTCTTAATGTCTTTGAACTACAACATCCTGGTTAATGTTCTTGTCAGCACCATATTTATCTAAATTTAAAAAAGCATATACATTCTTACCATCATCAGATTTATCTTCCTAAAATAGTCTAATTAGGTGTTTTCTGACTAAAAGTTTTGTTTTTTCACCATTGCCTTTATTATAAAATCAGACACTGCTGTACAGTATAGTAGGTATGCAAACTGGCACACAAGTTGGCCTCAATTTACCTTTTGGATTTTACACCCAATTTAATCACCCATATCTTTTCCAAAAGCTTTTGTTTCAGTAACACTGAAATTCTCATATGTCCTATATGGCAACTCAGAGTTATTTTCTATGGTTTTACAAAGAGGCATTTCTTCTGCTAGTGATATCCTTTCTTTCGTTCTCTTCCTGCACATTCTTGTTCACTACTCAAAACACAACAAAAATGTTACTTTCCTTGTAAAGGGATTCCGGACTATCTGGCAGTGCTTATTCTGAGAATTCATATTCACTCTAACTGTCCCTGCAAACTCTGGAAAAAATAATCCAGAAAAAATAGTATGATAGCATCATTAGTATTGTTCTCATAATCATTATTATTATATTGGATTATAGTGACTTGTTATAGGGCTATCTCCCTGAGCAGCTTCTGAGATTTTGAAGAGTAAGAACCCTATCTAATTTGTCCTGGCTATTCTCAGTGCCTAACATTGGGCCTGGTTTATATTTGTTGTCCAGTAAATTTTTAATTGACTAGATTAATAACTGAATCTACTAAACCCAAATCATGACACCTATCAGTCACAAATAATTCTGATTTGTAATTATACTACTCTAACACCCTTTAGAAATGTACAATACATTTTTTTTTTCTTAGAGGACATTAGGGAAATAACTAAACTGCCCTTGGAGTTACCTAATTATTGTCTAGATTTATGTTACTTATATTAAGGAAATGTAACTTTTTTGTTATCTAATGTAAAGATAACCTTGGTTCACCCTCAGAAAATTAGCAATAAAGGGAAGGATTTTAAAGCAGCAAGCTTGTTTTGAAATCTTGTCTTACTCATTAAGATAAAGGTGTTGCATTAACTATTTTTGTAAAAAATATCTTCAGCTGATCAAGTATACTTTGATGTATGCCTAAACATTCATCTTATCAGAATAAAAGGAAACTTCTAATCAAAAAGAATCTTACTAACGCTAGGCCTAGTGGGAGGTAGAATGTGCACTGAGTGAAGAAATAGCAGGATTCTCAGGCAGCTTGCACTCTGAGACCTGTCTAGATAGGCCAGAAATGAAAGCCTTCAAATGTGATTTCAAAATATTCCATTTCTTTGTCAAATATTTTTACATGTAGTAAGTTTAAGAAATATTAACTTGATAACTCAAAAATCCTAATGGAGACAAATGGGTAATACATTTTTGATCTCTTTAAATTTCTTCAAGTCTAAAATTTGTAAGGGACAAATAAAAGCAAAGCCAAACACATGACGGGGTCCTTGAAAAGCTTGTTTCTGTTCTCTGTATAAACTCAATGGTGTAGATGTTTGTCTTAGTCTGTTTCATGTTGCTATAACAGAATACAACAGACTGAGTAATTTATAAAGAACAGGGATTTATTTCTCACAGTTGTGGAGGCTGGGAAGTCCAAGAGCATAGTACTGGCATCTTGTTAGAGCCTTCGTGCTGCATCACCCCAAGGAAAAAGGCAGAAGGGCAAGAGAGCACACTCCAGAGACGGATAAGAAGACTGAACTCATTCTTTCATCAGGAAACTGCTCCCAAGATAGCTAAACCACTCCTGCAATCATGGCATTAATTCATTCATGAAAACAGAACTTTCATGACCTAATCACCTCTTAAATGTTCCACCTCTCAACACTGTTACATTGGGAATTAAGCTTTTAACACGTGACCTTTGGGGGAGCTTTTAACACATGATCTTTGGGGGACACATTTGAACTATAAAAATGTTCATGATGAGACACATTTAAGTACTAATGGTTAACAGTTGTTTCTGAGCCACCAGTATTGTGTGAGGCATTTCTGTGGTATGAAGCAATGAGTGCACACATTAACTCATTCAGCAAATATTTGCAGATATTATTCTAGGGTATAGAGGTACTGTGGAATAAGCGAAGCCTTTCCCCTTAAGAAGCTTACCTGATACTGGGGTATAAAGACACATAAACACAAGCAATGGAGTGTAGTATAATAACTGGTAGTGATAGATGGATACTACATATTTTAAAGTGGTCAGAGATAGGCCATTTGACAAGGTGTCATTTTATCCCAACAGGAATGTACCACAAGGAAAGGCCTTGGAAGATTATGGGAAAGGAAGAGGACAGAGAATTTGTAAATGTCTGCGAGTTGGAAAAAGCCTAGTATATTTTAAGAAGGGAAAGAAGGTAAGTGATGGTATTTGGAGGTGGGGCCTTTTGTAGGTCACAAGATATAGATGAGGTCATGAAAGTGGGGTCCCCATGATGGGATATGTCCTTATAAGAAAATAATGAAAACAGAACTCTCTCTCTCTCTCTCTCTCTGTCTCTGCCGTGTGAAGGTACAGTGAGAAGGCAGCCTCTGTAAGTCAGAAAGCAGGCCCTCCCCAGAACCAAATCTGGCCGCACCTTGATGCTGAACTCCCTAACCTCTAGAATTGTGAAAAATAAATGTCTTTTGTTTAAGCCATCCAGTCTATGGTATTTTGTTATAGCCTCCAGGGCCGACTACATCAATGAGCCATCACTGGTGCAGGAAAAAAAGAGGACTGTGTGGTACCCTGAGAGTCAGGGGAAGAGAATAATTCAAAGAGAGGATTATCAATGGTGTCCAGTACTGTTAAGAGAGAAAGCTGACACCTGAGAGAGAACTGACCATGTGTGTGGCCAGAAGAAGGTCACTGTTGACGACTCTTTCAGAAGAGTTATGGAGAGTGAAGATGATCAGCATGTGTTGAGGACAGAACAGAAGAAAGGACAAGAAATAGCGCAAGTATAGCCACATTTTGTGGATTTGCTACAGAGCTGAACAGATAAATGGGGCTAGAAAATGTGGGATCAAGGGAAGTTGTGGTTTGTTTGTTGCTTTGGTTTGTTTTTAAGTTGAGAAATTACAAGATGTGTCTGTGAGTTAAAAAAAAAAAAAAAAAACAATCCAGTAGAGCGGGAAAAATGTATGATGCAGATGAGAGGGAATAATTTTGGCAGCAAAATCCTTGGGATGCAAATGGAACTAATTCCCTGCACAATATATTGTGATAAGAGGGAAGGCAAATTTTATGAAAACACATATGAGTGTGTTATTAGATTTGCTGATGGGAAGGTGAAGTAATTTTAATCTGATGACTTCTGTTATTTGGTTATTCCTCTATGATGAAACTGCAAAGTCTTTTCCTAATATATTTTCTGAAATATTTGCTTTAAAACTTTATACTGTATAAAGTATATTCCCATTGTAGATCTTATATTATCATGGTGCTTATCGTGAATCTTGTGGGTTTTATTCCTTGTTTTTAAACTTACGAGAAGATTTTTTTGCAGCGTAATATAAAGACGGAAGAGTCAAGTAAGAAGATATAAAATAAAATTAAAGAAAATAAGCAAAACTTTTTAAAAATCCCAAGTGATTGTTAGCTTTGGGGATGTTAAAAGCCACTTTATATAAATTTAAAAGCAGAAAAAGAGAAAATATGAGGCTAAAGTTATTGCTCTTTCACTTTTCCTATCTTCATTTTCTTTTTCCCCTACATATATTCATTATTCTATTCGCATGCCTTTTTTTGTTCTATCAATCTCCTTTGAATCTGTAGATTTCAGAAGCCCATGTAGAGATAATTCCAAAAATAAATTACTAAGGATTTATCATAATTGCTTGGGTTTGATTTGCTGTCAGGTGTCCAGATTTATTTTTTTCAGCATTTAAATCAGTTTTAAAAGGTGAAAATCTAGTTACCTATTCTAAAACAGGACATAGAAAGGCAAGGTAGAAGATATTTCTCAGCTTCCCCACTGAAAGATGCCTTTTCTCTCTTAAATAACTCTAAATAAAACATTATCATCCTAGAATTATAGGTGGATCATATAGATGCATGGCCCCATGTTAGAATGTAGAATAGTGGCTACCATTGTGGGTAGAGGTTAACAATGCTAGTTGGGACATAGAGAGGCTCTGGGGTGCTGGCGACATTCTAGTCTTTGTCCAAGCCATTCTGTTTGGTTCGTGCTCCAGTGTAGTCCACTGGTGTCTTTAAGGGCAAATCAGCCTTTAGCCTTCCTCTCATCTTTGTACCACACTCCAGCACATAGATTTCACAGCAGTTCTGCCACATATCACCTGTTTGACCTGAAATTCACTGTAGCCTCTTCCCTTACATTTAGAGATTATCTTGAAAGGAAGAGCAGACAGGTTAAGACAATGTAAGAGAGAGACACTGATTGCTCAATTGTCCCCTTCCCCCATTTTGACACATTATCTGTGATGCAAATGCATCTTAAAGATGTTTTCTGTTAGACAGATTTTTCCCAGAAGACTCATTTGTCCTTCGGGCAAACAGCTCCATGATTGGTAACCGAGGGTGGAGAGAGTGAAGGCTTACAAGTCATTCCCTTTAAATCCCATAGCACTTTTGCATCTGTTGTTTTTATTATTTGATAAAAGGTCACAAGGTCATCTTTTGCCTTTCAGGTCAAGACAATATGACTCAGATTCTTGTGATTTTCATCAGTTAAAGATTACAGATGTGAATTCGGAGGAACTCCATATAACTCTAACTTTTCTTCTACCAGTTTTTATTGTTTTTTCTTCCTTTTGTATAGTTTATAGAATACTAACCTTTAGAAAAACTTAGTGTGATATGACTTTATCTGAGGCAAAATAAATAAAAATGACTCACTTTATGGTCACTGCATGTGTAAAAGATATAAAAAACATTATCCTATTTGAAGATAATCGTGTTTTTATCAATTTAATCAACTTATTAGTTTGAAACATATTTCTTGCCAAGAAAAAAAAGAGACATTCTTTACTAATTTTTTAAAAAATGTCATGCCTTCCTGAAACTTAGTGTGACATTGCAAAGTACACATGACAAATTTCAGTCTGAAAATGTTACAAAAAATTTATCTTGTGGGATAATGCTATGTTTCACCTGAAGGCTTATCTTCTGTCATGGCAATGATGATGACATTGCACCATTTTAAATGCATCTAAATTGAGATGATAAAACATGGCAAAATATTGGTTCCACAGAGAATTGCAGTAATTGCTCTGACCCTAAAGGAAACGTTAGGAACACCAGGAAAGCCACAGAGCAGGGATAGTGCCTCCAAGCAGAAGCTACCCTTTTCATTAAAATGTGGCCATTTCTTTCTCTGCCCTTTACTGTAATCATTTATGGCAATAGTTTAATCTCACTTTTATAGTTCTAAATAATGTAAATCATCACAAGCCACACTTAACGTGAAGAATGTGAAGTATAATTAGTCACTGATTTATTGCTTCAGTGAGAGTCCAAGTGAGGAAAATAACCTTGAGATATTCATAATAGATAGGACTAATGTCTTGAAGTTACTGGGATTGGGAACTAAAAAGTGAAACAAAAGCCTTGACTTGAATTTCTTGTGTTATTCCACATGACCTATTTTTCTCTGGTCAAAGTGTTTGAGGATTATACAGAGACCAGATTTACGTATGCTTCTTTACAGAAAATTACTGAAGGTTTCCAAAGTTTGGTAACAAGAGAAAACATACCATTAGCAGATTGATTGCTTTACTTATTGGTATACATTTTTCTCACAGGATTATCTTCACCTGCACAACATATGTGCATATGTGCCTCATTCTTTTAAATAATCCAGTTTATCAACTTAATCGATCAATTTACCATGTTATACAAATAACCTCTTTCATATTGTTTTAATTCAGAATATAGATGTAGTATTCAAAGAGTATATTTTTAATCTAAACACTTCTTTAATCCCAGCTAGTTTTTGATACTTCACACTTTTCTTATCCTCAGATCTAGAGCTATTTGCATCCCTTGTACACATTTTCATACATATACTTGTATATTTATCATCTACCCAGAATCTAGAACACCTCAATGTTAGGTAGAAAATACACAAGCAACTCTACAATAACACTCTGCACTCAACACTAACACATCTTCATTGCCTCTCCCCATCAGACTCATTTATCTGTGCTCTGAAAATTCAACTTCGTTTCTTGTTAAGTGACTAAGTTTTGGGATTATTTATTAGGGTCCCAGTTTTTCCAGGACTCAAGTTATAATTTCTTCTTGTCAAATTCTGCGCTGGACCAGCCTCCTTTTACCAATATCCCCAATCCCTAACCCCTGCCCATCCTTTGCCCTTAGTTCAAAAGTGACACAAGTTACTCACATTTATTGGCCTAATTTGTTACATGGCCCACCTAATTGCAAGGGAGCTGGAAAGCATGGTTTTCCATGTGTACGAGGTGGAACATTAAAGGAGTTTTGGTGAACATGTAGCACTGTTTCCTTCATATAAAAGAAACATTAAAAAAATAAATAACATCTATCAACAACTTTGAGAGTTTAATCACATAGGAACAGAATATTTCTGAATGCCAAAAAAGCACTGTGCAGATTTCAGACATTGCCTAGACACTTTGAAATACTTCATTTTCCCTGTGGCCCAATGACAAATGTTTAATATCACCTTTGTAGTTATAAAGAATATCAATTAATAAGGACAGAATAACAGTGAGACTCCTGAACATTTTAAAACTTGTGTCATTTGAAGCAATTCATGTTTATTCATCCCAAATTGGCTAGCCTGAGGGTGATTTATTAATTCATATGCTAATTAAATATATCATGTTTTTAATTTGTAGTGGGTAGAAGACAGAAAAGATTTGGAATAAGGCCAGGGGTTGAATACCAGGTACTACTAGTTATAATTAATCTGTCTGGTCCACAGTTTCCTTTATCACAAAATGAAAACAATTTTAGAATTATTGAGGAATAAAGGGATCAGTGTATATGAACTTTTCACTCCAGTGCCTGACATATTCCACCTGGGTTAGTTCTTTTCCTCCAACTTCTGAAGACTTCTTCATGTTTAGTTCCTGATTACTGGTCTGATCTTCCAAATATCATTTGTTTCTGAATTTCTTATTGCTGTTCTCTGCTTTCATGTTACATTAAGTGTCCAGTGTTGGAGCTTTCTGATACAAAATTTTGTATGCAACTGTATTACTATCTATGACTTGCTTGGCTGGATTTCCTCCTGGCATGTGCTGCAGTGTCTGTGCTCTGTGTGTGTCTCAGCCCTGAAGCGGATTCCACAATCTGGTCCTCCCAGCCTGCTCTGCCAGGCCACAGTTAACATGCCATCTTTTCCTCTCCAGGATTGTACAGAAAATATTTACACAGCCCTTTTTATACCTATAAGTTTCTTTAAATATTTAATGGTTTTGAATTTGCTACCTGCCACAGAGAAAACAAAGAAACAAACACAAGTCTTATTTACTGTTTGATAAACTCTCCAAAGGTTGTGCATATATAGAAAGCCTAATACTTCCCAATACTGCTTATGAGTTTTGAAAAACTTCCTATTTTTTTCTAAGTAGTAGAGATGGTGAAACCATTTGTGGAAATATATCTCTTAATAATATAAACCTTGTTTTCCAAGTGAATTTAATTAGCAGATCATGTTATTCTAATTAAAGGAAGTATAACTATACAAATGATAAATACTCTACTTGCAAATAATTCCTACTCCAGTTAGTTGGACTTCCCAGGGATAGAAAAAATAAAAACAATCAACAAAAAATTTTAAACATACAGATAAGAACATACACTGTTTTGTGAAATATTAAAGATAACTTGGTGTATGTAAATTGGTTGTTAACATGCAAGCTTTTCTGAAAACTTTTTTCTCTAGGATATTTTTATTTGAAGCTTTTAGGTTCCTAGGTTAAAATCTGTAGTACTCATATTTTTCTGTGTGGGGAATAGGAGTTTACTCATATGGGGTCAGGAGAAAATATTGGCAATATTTTAATGATGTTAAAATGTTTACCTGACAAGAATGTAAAATATTTTCTGTTTAATCATCCCTCTTCCCCTGGGGTTCCCAAAGGGAGCCCTGTACATAGGCTGAATGGGAATCAAAGTATACTTTATGATTATTTGGATCCACTAAAATTAAGGTAAGGTAAGCTTTTGCTCACTGGCAAAAGCTGAACTGGAATGTGTGGCTTTGTGGCTTTGCCTAGAACTCTAGTGCAGTCTGATATTTCTACTTTGAATCTAAACTTTGGCACTACCAAATCAAGCCTCCCTGTGAGGAAAAGTAAGCTATGGCCTAACCTCAGAGCAGGCCCCAACTATCCTATTTAGTAACTGATGAAAGAAAAGATGCCCTGGCTAGCCGTTCACCATATAGGCAGTGTGGGCCCCATGCGAGAGAGGGAAGTCTGAACTTTCTCCTTTACTACGGTCTACTTACTGGTAAAAGGTGGCAAAATTAAGCAGTCATGGATTCTGACCAGTTAGATAAAACAACAAGCAGGGCAGAATGCGGAATGAGAGTGGGCATGTTTTTTCCCAGCTTCTATGGTGGTGGAGAAGACATGGGACTTGGTCACTTTACATAGCCCTCCTTAATATGTCCATTATCCCTTCCAGAGAAAAGTACCCAGAAGCCCATCATTGCAAAAGTAAGCTTTATGCTCTGAATTTCACCCAGCTGGGTCTACAGACATATTCCCCTGCCATTTTTTCTCATTTTTTCTTTCATGGAGGTAAAAAAGACCCCATGGTTGACACATTCCTTTATATTTTTATATTAGAACTTGTATTACACATTTATATTTCATTATAATATCATTCTTAAATGCATATATTGAAACAATATAAACTTACTCACTGTATGTATTCTTATTTGACTTTGGAATTATAAATGTTTTCCTAGTCATACATGTATCACTCATTTATTTGCACTACTTTGTAGTTTGATATTATATGAAGGAATACTTTTATCCATTTTTATAACAAAGGAAAGTTAGATCATTTTTATGGTTTTCTATTTAAAAGGAGGCTGCAATAATTATCATTTTCTTTGTTTCCTTGTTCACAGGAAATATACAAAGTTGATTTGCTAAATCAAAGGATATGGGAATAATCAACTTCTCTTTAATTTTCCTTAATTAACTTCTTTAATTAATTAATTTTATTTATTTATTTATTTAATTTCCAAAATGTAACAATTCAACTCGTCAACAAAGCTATAAAAGGTCTCATTTATTTGCATTCTCACCAAATAACACCAACAGTTCTTAGACATTAATTTCTGTTAATACAATAGATGTGAAATGGTATCTAAGTGTCTTAATTTACATTTCCCTCTGTCCTAGTAAGAATAACTATGTTTAGTTATTTGGCCCATTTTCCTGATGCTTCATTCTTCCTTTCTTATTAATTTGCAGAAATTCTTTCTCTAATTTCTTCGTTTCCCTGACTAAGGAATATTTTTCCCCATTGATGTAATTAAGATATTCTCATGCTTGCTTTTGAAGGATTTTCTGGTGTTCATTTTGATGTCTTTTATTTATCTGGAATATGCTATCAAGAACTCTGGAAATCTGCTGCCAATAGTTTTTTAAATATTACTGCTCTCTAATTTTCCATGGCATCTCTTTTTGGAATTTTAGTATAAATTCCCATTTCTTTAGCTTCTCACTTTATTCACCTTATTCCTTAATTTCTACATCATAATCATGAACTCTTTATATTTGTGCATTTTAGGTAATTTCCTTAGTTTGTCTTCTAGTTTATTCATTGTCTTTCTTAATGTTTAGTTTAATGTATATATATTATTCCAATAATTATATTCTTTGCTTCTAAGAGTTTTAGTAGTGTGTAAAAAAAAGACTCATATTTTTTATGTTTTCTCATTTTATCTCCTGATTATGTAAATATATTATTCTATGTCTTTGACGTTTTTTAGTATACTTCTTTTGTATTCCTTAGCACATTCTTTGATTCTGCAATATTTGAGGATTACTACTCTCTCTGTTTCTCACTCATGGTATTGATTTCCCCCACTAACTTCCACTGTACGCAGTTCTTCAGGAGGCTTTTTCGGTGGTTATCCTGTACCCTGAGCAATTTTGTGTTTGATTCTGCCAGGCACCTCAAGGCTAGTGGTCCAGGATTCAGTTTTATGATCTTTTCTGAGTTTGGAAGTTTTGGAACTACTGCACAAAGGGTCATTTAAAAAAAAAAAATGTTTGTAAAGTAGAGAGCACGGATATGAATCAGAATAGATTTTTTCTTTTTTTCCATCAGATCTTATGAGAGACCGACAAGCAAATTTCCTTTTTCGCTTATTTGCACTATTTTCCACTTATTAACAGCTCTTTAAATTTCTCCATATTATGTTCAGGCAGCTCAGATCCAACTCTCTGCATTTCACAGGTCAAGGCCTTACCTCATGACACCACGTGACCAAGCCAACAATTCCTTCTGCATTTCCTGCATCTGGTGGTTTATTTATTTACTTCATTCTAATCTCAGCTTTCAATGTGTAAATGTGTGGTATATGGTTTTCTTAAATGTTAGTGCTTGGAAAGCCTACAATTTACCATATTCTTAAAATATGAAGTCAAATGACCCATTATTTAACTACTGTTAGTAAAGAATATTAACATGTGGAAGGAATACTTACTCTGATAAACAAACAAAAAAAAGATTAAAAAGCAGAATCTATTATTTTGCAACTTAAGCAAAGTAACAGTTATATTCTCTCAGGTCCTTAAAGTAGACAGAAGCCCCTAGGCAAACTTGATTATGGAAAAAAAATGTCAATAGCAGCATACAACATTAAAATTTGCTTCTTGAATGCAGAGATATCTTATATAGAGAGAATTATCTTAATCAATACAGTCAATATTATTTAAAAAATAAGATCATAAAGCACTGAATTGGTTTTTATTCTGAAGAACAAAAACAGGAAAAAAAAATACCACCGTTTTTAAAAAAATGTATTGGCTCAGTACCTTGGTCAAATTAGTCTCCTTGTGCCTTAGTGTCCTCACCTTTAAATTGAGGATGAGGATGGCATGTTCTTGGTAGGCTTTCACTTTAAAACAAGAAGTCTCAGCAATGGAACTTTCAACTATAGATCTTGAATGACTTCGTGACTGTCCACCTGTATTTTGAGGATTGAAGTATTTTAACTAACACAACTAGAACAATCTTTGACACATAGTAAGCACAAAAGAATATTTTTTTTTAAAAAAACAAAAAACCGTGAGATCTGTGGAGGAAGAAAAAGGAGAGCTTTATTTCCTATAAAGGGTTACAACCTATAGGTTGGAAAATGAAGCCTCTAGGCAAAAACTAAAGCAGGGGCTTTTGAGACAAAAGGAGGAAGCCTAGGATTTACACCCAGTGAAGTTAGCTATACATTCAGCAGGTTGTAGGAGAATCTATGAATATTTGAGAGAGAAATCAAACATATGATAAGTGAATAAACCTGCCTGATTTCTACGTCTCATATTTACTTTGGGGTACAAATTTAACATTAAAATAAAGTGAAACTTGGCTCTTTGTGTCAAAAGGTGAGTAACAGGACACAACGGCATCTTGCACGCAGCCTCTGTGGACTGGCCAGAACCAGCCTGTGCTTGGTGGTCAGCTATCGGGGTGGAATGACTTGTAAAGCTTGTCAGTTGTCATAGCAAAACTATGAGAAAGGAGGGGAGGTTGGCCCCAACATCGGGTGGTTTGTGGAGAAGTCTTCCAGACCTTGTTTCTCAGAAACTGGTTTCTGTTTAATAATAGAAAACACAGTCTGAAATGGTTATGGAGGTAGGGGAGTGTTGAGATGGGACTAACCTCTTGCCTGATCAAACTGGGAAATTTCATTTTTCAAGGTTTTTGGGGGTCTTTTCTGCCACAAAGAGTCCTTTCATTCTGCCTGGGGGCCTAGGACTCTATTTTTATTTCACACTTCCTATTGTTGTTGTTATTATTATCTATTTTGGTTATCTATAGCTGCAGAAGAAACAACACTAAACTTATTTCCATTAAACAAGAAACATGTATTTCGATAAATGTGTTATTACAAACAATAACTGTTTGTTACACCCATGGATTCTTGAGGCCAGGAATCCATACAGAACATTGCCAACATGGCTGTCTCTGCTGTTCTGCATCAGAAGCTCCACTTTTAAAAGACTCAGCATCTGGCCTTGACTAGAAAGTTTAGAGTCTTCAGTGTTTCACGGTTTCTTCAATTACATAACTGGAATATGGGGATCACTTAAAGGCTGAAATAGCTGGATCCGCCAATGAGAGCAAATACATAAGGCCTTTTCACGAGTTTCACAGCATGGTGAGTGGGTTCTGTGAGGCAGCCTCCGAAAAAGAGCTTCTGCACAGTGAGCCCTCCAAGATGCCAAAGTGGAAGCAAGGCTTCCTCTGACTTGGTCATTTCAACCATGGTCAAGGGTTGTCCTTTCTTTTGATAGGCAAGGCTTTTTATCTTTCTAATCTCATCACTGTCCCTGTATATTGATTTCATAGTTTAACTCTTCAACTTACATAAAAGTTGTAGTGTATGCAGTAAGATCCTGCTATTCTCCCATGTTATCCCTATGTGTCAATTGTCAATGCATTCCAGACCATTATAGTTATAACAGATATTTTCACTTTTTATCTTTTTTTTTTTTGAGATGGAGTCTGGCTCTGTCACTCAGGCTGGAGTGCAGTGGCGCGATCTCGGCTCACTGCAAGCTCCGCCTCCCAGGTTCACACCATTCTCCTGTCTCATGCTCCCAAGTAGCTGGGACTACAGGTGCCCACCACCACGCCAGCTAACTTTTGTATTTTTAGTACAGACGGGGTTTCACCATGTTAGCCAGGATGGTCTCGATTTCCTGACCTCGTGATCTGCCCGTCTCGGCCTCCCAAAGTGCTGGGATTATAGGCGTGAGCCGCCGTGCTAGGCCACTTTTTATCCATTTTTTTATAATTTAATATACAAAGTGTTGAACATCTCTACTTTTAAAAGCTCTCGCTTGTGGGTTATATTAAGAACATAATTTTTTGAAGGATTTTTTTATTCATATTTCGAAAAATAAATTTTTCACTTCTTTCAGAGTATAATCTCTAAAGCTGCTACTGCAGTTACTTCCTAGGTCTCACCATTGCATTTTCCTCTGTCCAATAAATACAGAGCACAATTAGAACAAAGTGAATTTTTGCCAGAAGAGAATGCTTTTTCCTGCACTCTACCTAAAATATCTTTCTTATTAGGCAAAGCCCGTGGCTCATGGTGACTTCCCGGGACACATGGCTATCCTCACATTGGCTGCAGGTTTCTAGTTAACCTGTTAATGCAACCTTTGTAGAAGATTCATGTACTTGACATTTACTGAGCTCCTAACGTGGGCCAGGCATAATCCAAGTGGAAAATACAGATAAAAAAAGTTAAGACATAACAATAAGTATGTGATTACATGATAAATATTAAATATTAAAATGTGATTTAACATATTTAACAAATATTGCTTGAACGCTATTTGCTACTCAGCAGGTTGGGTAATTATATTCTGCAAGAAGTTTTCCTGTTTATATAGGTAGCATCAAATTTTCCTCAGTTTAATTATGATACATTTCCTTTGTAATTTGATAGATAATTATTGATTCCTTGCTTCACATTTAATAACTTGTGTGCTCTTTTACTTAAAAGAAACACACAGTAAGTCAAAAAGCAAGCTTATAATCCAGCAGGAACACTTTATAAATTGAGGGATGAGTCATAAAGAACTCAGACCTTTGTTATTTCAAATGTGAGGCTATGTCACAAGGATATCATAAAAAGAAAGACTTGAAGAAAAATAATTGAAAATCCGTATGTGTAAACTTTCTTCATTAAGTCTCCTCAATAAAATTTTGCAATAGTATTTTCATTCATTTAATTTTGAGATTGTTACTAAGGTATTCACCCACATAATAAAATGTTGAAGCAGGAGTATGCTGTTTTCGTAAATGGACAGATAAAAGGAGTGGTGTAGAAAATCCACAGCATTAATAAATAGAACTGATTATATATAAACATATAGGATATTATACAAGAGACAGGTTATATCACTGGAGATTTCAGTGGTTAATTAGAAAATAGCATAGGAAACATTTTCTATTTGGAAAAAAATAAGGTTGGGTCCCTGCCACATATGTCGCCAAATAAATTTCAGATGTATTAAAATTTCAAATGTCATAAAATTATGCCGTATATGTACTAGAAGATAATAAGAACTATTTTGAAATAAAATAATTAATTTGGCTATTATTTTTGAAGGTCTATCACTTGATAGGGAGAAAGCCAAGTGCTTTTGAAGGCAATTGAAGGCCTACCTAGGTTTAATACTAGATGCAAAATAATAGATAAAACATCATACATTAACCAAATAAAATTTTAGTAATAGTCTCCATAAATAAATGTAAATAGCAAACTGGGAAAATCTGCAAATTAATAAACAGAATGCCTATAGCTTAAAATTTGTATTTCCCTGCTAATAAATAAGAACCTGAATACCACAATATTAAGGCCTTTAATTGGATAATTTATATCCGTTTAATATTCTGCACTTTTCACAGCCTTGTATAGTATTATTGTAGATTAACTCACCCAAGTAATAGATGCTTATTGTATAATGGTGTTCTTAGTAAGTTGATTTCTTTATATCTGAATATATATGGCTTCTTAGAAAACCTAAAATATTATTGTTCATTTCCAGAATATTTTACTTACTTTCTTATAAATTAAATGATTATATGCTATGACAACTGGAATATTATATCAGTTTAGTTTCTATGAAGAATTTTAAAAAATCATCCAATCAAATAATTTGCATGCTCTTGAGGACCATAGGGGTTCAGTATCAACTGTGGAGAAGGGTAGAACCAGGACAATGGAAGTGGAAAGATAGAGAAATATTGGCTGTGACCACCTTTGCTTCTAACAAAGCAGTTCTGCTTTATGTGTTTAACATGTAAGTTTTCCTTATAATACTTCCTGTAGATAGAGGATTACAATACTATGAGTAGTAGCAATGCCAGTAGTAGCAGCAGTAGTAATGCATAAGTCTAGTGTGAAAGGCTAAAAAATGCTCACTTCTCCCAATATCGTGCATTAATCTCTGAAATTTGTAAATGTTACCTCATTTGGAAAATGTTTCTTTGAAGATGTGATTAAGTAAAGGATATGGAGATGGGGAGATTATCCTGGTAGAGCCTACATGCCATCACAGATTCCCCACTTCCAGAGGGCGTGCCACCTGCTGACACCTTGAGACACTGATTTGGGAATTCTGGTCTTCAGAACTATAAATGATACATTTATGTTCTTTTAAACCAAAGTGATTTTAGTAATTTGTTACAGCGGCCTCAGGAAACTAATACAACATAAACCACCAGTTTACTCCAACCCTGCTCAATTTTAAAATGGGAAGTTGAAGTCCAATTAAATTAGAGAATCTGTCAGGGGCATAAAATCAACTAATTAGTATTAAAATTGCAGTGCATTTCAAGTCTTGAGTCTTTGGAGTTTTAGTCTAATATATATTTTTTATTTTGCTGTGATTTTATTATATATATGCATACATAAAATAAATTGAATAATTTATTATATATAAAATAAATTGAATATACATTTAATATATAAAATAAATTGTATATTTTATATATATAAATTGAGCATAATATTGAGTATATATAGATATATGACATACATTGAATACATATATTTCAATAGTGGGGTACAAGTGGTTTTTGTTTACGTGGATGAATTGTATAGCAATGAATTCTGAGATTTTGATGCATCTGTAATATTTACATTATGCTCATTACATTGTGAGTATTATTAGCAAGGATACTAGTAAGTAATATCATTAGTAAACTGTGCTGAAATGATTGAAGGTTTCTTTTCACCAAACAAGTAAATTTTTCCCTATTTCTTTTTGAAAGGAAATCATTATTTTTCCCACCTTTTCACTTCAATTTATAACTTTACTCAAATATATAAATTGAATAGGCTCTGGTGACTCAAATATAAGGAAATTAACAGAGCTTTGAGTTCATGGAACTCGCAGTTGTAATGGAGTAATTGACAATTAAACCTTTAAATGACAAAGTTATTTGCTATGAATGTATGAATGCAGAACTGTAGGAGATCACTACTGGAGTACATATTAACTGTGCCTGAGAAAGGGCCCCAGAGATGGTGACAGAAATATGAGAGAGAGAGAGAGACAGAGAGAGAGAGAGAAAGAGAGAGAGGCAGAGAGTTTCCTAACCACTCATGAAAATTCAAGGAAGGTTTCTCAGAGTAGTGACTTAAGCTGACACTGGAAAGATTAAACAAAGCAATGGGACTACGGAGAGAGCAGCATGTTTGTAGAACTTATCTTTAAGCAGCAAGGTCATGAATTGAAGAGCTGGCTATCAATATTGAAGCAGAATAGGGCTGACTGTGTACACAGTGTGCACAGAAAAGAAGACAGCAGGGCTTCGTATTTCGTGAGCCAATTAAGCTAGTTACAGTATTTTCACAAGATATGTGTTGAAGGTGTGGGCTGCAGGCCAAAATTAGCCTGAACCCAGGCACAAGAAATGATCAGATCCTTTTAGAAATTAACAGAAGAGGTGGGGTGCAGTGGCTCACACCTGTAATCCCAGCATTTGGGAGACCGAGGTGGGCAGATCACATGAGGCCAGGAGTTCAAGAGCAACCTGGGCAACATGGAGAAACCCTGTCTCTACTAAAAATACAAAAACTAGCCAGGCATGGTGGTCCACCTGTAAGTCCAACTACTTGGAAGCTGAGGCAGGAGAATTGTTTGAATACAGGAGGTGGAGGTTGCAGTGAGCCAAGATAGCGCCACTGCACTCCACCCTGGGTAACAGAGCGAGACTCCATGGAACCGAAGAGAAGGGAAGGGGAAGGGGAAGGGGAAGGGGAAGGGGAAGGGGAAGGGGAAGGGGAAGGGAGACTAATTCAGTTCTTACAACAGATGGCAACTGCAAATGAAAGAAAAATATTCTTTGTAGGTGACAAATTGCTGTGCTTACATTGTCTTTTTTTTTTTTTTCTTTTCTCTCTTTCTTTTTTTTTTTCTTTTGCTGAAGACTAGGTTTCTGGCAGACCAAAAACTGTTGGATGACCCCCCTCTCACTACTCACCACAGAGATAGTGCCTTCTCTAAATTCAGCATTTTTGTAAAAAAAATAATAAAATAAGTGATATTTACACAAAGAGAAATTATAGTTACTTGTACCATCTTTAAATATCACTTCAAACTTTAAATATCACTTTAAACATCCACTGTTTTGAAATAGTGATTGCAGTATATTTTCTGCCCATCCTGATAATACTTTATTTCATTGAACCAGAGCCAGCACATACAGTAAATATGCATCACTTTTATCTGTACTCTTGAGGATTCTGCTTTATATTGTTAGTGAAAATAAAGCTCAAAAGGAATAATAAATTGTTTAAGGAGTCAAGTGCAATGACTCAGGCAAGTGCATATAACACTGTTTTAGAAAATAACATATCAGCATCCTCTCTTATAATCTTTGAACGTGTCTTGGAACAAATAATTCTGCAGGAGTCCATAGATTTTTATTCTCATTTTCAAAAGGATGTGTCTCTTAACTCATTCCTTATTAATATATAATTTCAGAGTGTGCTGCCTTTGAAACACAATCTGTTTATTTTTAAAAGTAGCATCCTGTTTGGGACTTCTAAAATTAAATCGTGATAGGTTATAACTGTTAATATTTTAGATTTTTAAAATTAGAGATTAATGTAAAAATGTAAATGCTGTTCCTCAGCTAAATTTGAGATCATCTGCATAGATGTCATAATGGAAGACAGTTATGGATGTATGGATGGGGAAGCCTACCGAGAAAATATATCATAAGTCAGTAACAGGGTGTATAATAGCCCTCAGGGATTCCTAAAAGGTACTGTCCAATAGAAGACAGCCAGCATAATGTGACTGAGAAGTTACAGAGTTGGGAAGAAACCAGGACAGTTTCATATCTTCTATGCAAAGGGAAGACTGCCTCAAAAGGGAAGTAGCACTCAGCAATATGGATTGTTGATAAGGGATGAAGCAAGGGAGGTGTGAAAAATGTTTTCAGTTTCCTAACATGGCCAGGGAAATGAAGGAGAAATAATAAGATCAAGGAAGATATTCTAAACATGTTAAAACCTCTTTACATCAAAAAAATTATGAATATGCCTATAAACATTGTCCAAAAATATGCACTGGCAACATAGTATAAAATATACATAAATCTTCGGCAAATATTTAAAAACTCAGACAATTTGGCTGTGTGGGAAAGGTGGACAGGGGATTCTAAGTGGAAAAGGTAGTAAAATCCGAGAAAAAAATTATGTTTAAAGACTGATTGAAAGACTCCGGGGACAGGAAGAGTTTGCAAAAGAAAAGTAAAGAAATAGTTGGTGGGTAAAGCCCCTGAGAAGGAATAATGGGTGGTCATGCAGCACCACAGGCACTGGCCTGAGGCACCAGGAGCTGCTCCTGCCTTGAAGTAGCAGGGAAGACGAAAAGACGGTAGTAATTTGGACAAGTTTTGAAGGGAGTCTTTGTGATAGGATTTCTATTTTTTTTTATATTTTAGGAAGCACAGCTATTTGCAGGGCTTTGTGGAAATTGGTGATTATTAGCTAATGGTTCAGCCAATCTGCTTTTTCCTTTTTTTATTATTAATTTTTATTTGTATTTTAAGTGCCGTGGTACCTGTGCAGGATGTGCAGGTTTGTTACAGAGGTAAACATGTGCCAAGGCAGTTTGCTGCACCTATCAACCTGCCACCTAGGTATTAAGCCCTTTGTGCAATAACTATTCTTCTCAATGTGTTCCTTCTCCCCACTCTACCCCTTACAGGCCCCTAGTGTGTGTTGTTCCCCTCCCTGTGTCCATTGTTCAGCTCCCACTTTAAGTGAGAACATGTAGCGTTTAGTTTTCTGATCTTACATTAGTTTGCTGAGGATAATGGCTTCCAGCTCCATCCACATCCCTCCAAAGGACATGATCTCATTCTTTGCTGTGGCTGGATAGTATTCCATGGTGTATATGTACCACATTTTCTTTATCCAGTCTATCACTGATGGGGATTTGAGTTGATTCCATGTCTTTGCTATTGTGAATAATGCTGCAATGAACATATGTGTGCATATATCTTTGTAATAGAATGAGAATCTGCTTCTTTCATAACCATACTCAACAATCCTCAGCTTCTGGGGAACACCCCTGGCTAAATTTGGCTCCATCTGAGTTCATTTTATTTGGTTTCATTCAGAGCTATGGATTTTTGTCCAGGCAAGTGTGATGAAAAAGATAGAGGCATAAAGCAATCTGAGACATTGGCAGGCATGTTCTTGAAGTGATGCTCCTAGGAACTTAATCCATGTATGATTAGCATAGAAGAATAGGCCTATCTCCTGGGAATTTAGTCACTGGTGTCAGTGACTGAAAGTCTCTAAAAAAGTGAATGCAGTCATAGGGCTGGCATTGAACACGTGAGCTGGAAGAAAGGAGATTGAGATGGTGATTTTTATAGGTTCATCAGTTTGAGGTGATGACAGGTTCAAGATCTGACTTTAAGGGTGGGTTGTTGTGGAGATATGAATGATGATAAAGTAATTAATAATAATAACAATAAAGTTTGTTGAGAGCCTATGAGGATCCAGACTCATTTTTGGTACATTTTATCTACTTCTTTATTTCTTTTTTTTTCGTCTTGAGATGAAATTTCTCTCCTGTCTCCCAGGCTGGAGTGCAATGGTGCTTTCTTGGCTATCTTGGCTCACTGCAACCTCTGCCTCCTGGGTTCCAGTGATTCTCCTGCCTCAGCCTCCCTAGTAGCTGGGATTACAGGTGCCTGCCACCATGCCTGGCTAATTTTTGTGTTTTTAGTAGAGACAAAGTTTCACTATGTTGGCCAGGCTGGTCTCAAACTCCTGACCTCAGGTGATCCACCCCCCTCGGCCTCCCAAAGTGCTGGGATTACAGCCGTGAGCCACCATGCCTGGACCTACTTATTTATTTCTCTCAACAATCTTAAATTCAGAAATTATAATTATCCTTGTTTCATGTATGAGAAAATTAAGACACTGACAGTTTAGTAACTTTCCTTGGGGGTTGTGAATGAAGCTTTCTGGTTCAGAAATGGGAAAGCAGGTAGACTACACAGTCCATAACTTTCGCTAAAACATGTGTTGTCTCTCTAAAATGCCTGGTATAGTGTAGGTCTTATATATAGACAATAAAATCATCCAGGATGTTGACGTTTAGTGTAGAAGAGAAGACTATAATCAAAGTATTCAACTTTTCAATAAATGAGAGAAAGTGATAGAAAGTCAGATGACAATCAGCAGAAAGGCAAGAGATGGCCGAGGTGCATGGCATGAGCTGCATTAGGCAAATATGACTAAAAGAATAATCTGG